>NC_090610.1:7798244-7815133 GCF_004359215.1 Bremia lactucae | reverse complement strand
GAATACATCCCTGAATTCAATTAAATCCTTTGTATAAAGGATTTGTTTTAAGTGACGCCCTGCATTAAAAAGTATATCTCTCAATCCGAGTGTTCACATCGAGGACACTTTCGTCCATCGATGAGCTGCTGAGAACCCGTTCGTTCTCTGCAAAAATTACCACTTACCGAATATCGGTTACGTAGTCGTCCTCTGTGACGAGTACGCAGATCTGTTGATTTTCCCATTATGCAGATCTCTCAAGAACCGCTTAGGTTCTAGGGTTGGTAATTGAGTTATCTCCGAAGTTAACTTCGGAGGCGCATACAGATCATAACTAGAAGCGCCTACTCTCGATCCGTCATTAACCAAGACATTAAATGTCTCGGTTTCTTTCCTGGGATTTATCCACAGGCTGCCGAGAGATTAATCCCTCGGGATCTAGAAGTCTAGTAACTTCCACTATTTGAGGAGATTTCTCCTTAAGTACGTGGGGGCCTCTTCCTTCAACGTCTTCCGAGTGTGATTGCGCTATCACAGTCGGGTCCACTACGGTCGACTCTCTACTCGACCTTGGATCATCGTGTTGTCCCTTTGGGGAAACCGGTATACTCCTTAAATGTCGCCCACTAAGCGTACATTCATGTCTCAATTCACTCGACCTTTTCGAGTGGTGGACCTTCCGCGCTGCCTGTGCATTGACACAGCCGCCGGCAGCTGACTCCACAATGTGATTAGTAATCACACTGGGATCTTGTGCAGTTGTACTAAGGACCGTACCACAAGTGAGGCCATCGCACTCACTCGTAGTACATCCACACGCTTGTGGACGCTCCAAGACGTTCATCAGATGGCCATCTGATGAACAAGTGGCAGGCATCTTTACGGATCGATGCTGCCAGCTGATCCTTGGCTCGTATTTTCTGAGCCAAGGTAAACCAAGGATGCATCAAATTTGTCATCCAAATCCAGTACGATGAAATCATCACCGTACTGTAAACTATTAACGTGTAGTGAAATTTCACTACGCGTTTCATTACTGTTATCGATGCGCCTGGAGGGATGTCGCGCTCAACATATTTGAGCCTGCGACCCTCTAGTGACTGGCGACGAATAAAGTTATTCGACGCTCCGCAGTCCACTAGGGCTCTGAGTGACAAATCATTTGTCACTTTCAACTTCAAGGTGATGAGCAATACCTCATCACCAGGTGCAGAGACACATAATGATTGTGTGTCTGGAGCAACTTTAGTCAAGAGATTTGCAAATTCTCTTGAGGTTGCTGGATCAGTAGGGCGTTGCGCCCCTACTGACCCCGTCCATTTTTTGGCGGTCCGCCTCGCTGTTGCGACGTCGCAACAACGTCGGATCCGCGACCGTTGCCCTTTTTTGCATACGGTCCAAAATTATGTTCAGTACCTTTCGGTGCTGGACGTGGGGCACTACACTCATGAGAGTAGTGTCCCAATTTTTGGCAGCGATGGCATTTCTGCGATCACTTATTGTTCGTTAAGCGAGGTCTCTCGCTTTCGACGTAAGAAAGGTCCATGGGTTCTGGACCTCCTAACTCGTGGCGTCTTGGTGGACGATATGAAGACGAACTAGCTTGAGCCTGTCTCAAGCTAAAGTGCTCCTGTTCCGCAACGGGTATCAAGTTCCAAGGGGAACAGGTGTGTCTTTACGGGACCATCCGTAAGACCTTGCATGAACACCGTAATCAACGTGTGTTCATGAGCTGATTTATTTGTAATACAACTCGCTAAGAGTCGTATGTGCTGAGCATATGCGTGAACATCAAGCTTGCCTTGCTTGAGTTTCAGAAACTCTGATCGATCTCTGAACTCAGCCCTTGGTAATTCAAACGTCTCTTTGAGTCGGGTTTTAAAAGCCTCTAACGACCAAATACGTATGGGTCGCGCAACTTAAGGCCCAAAGCCCAAGTTTTGGCACGACCTGCCAGATTTGATTGAGCGAATGCGACTTGCATTTGCTCGTCGATGATGTGACGTGCCCTTATGGCATCGTCCAACTCGACAAAGCATCTCAAGAGGGAGTCTTCTTCGACTCCCCTATACTTAGAGATGTCAATCTTTAAAATTTGAGGCGACGCGTTTGCGTCATCCCAGGTACAAGGGTCTGTACCTGATGTAACCTCAACAGTTCCGCCTGTTGAGAGCCTTGCTGATTCAGCAAGGCTACTTTTTCCTTCATCTCGTCAAGTTCATCTTTTATGAACTTGGCGATGGTTGAATAGAGGGCATCTCTGTCCAAATTGGACAGCATTGCCAAAATTGCATCGTTTCCTACGGTCGAGCTCATTCGTTCAACCGCACTCCTTTCTATATCACTTAGAAAGGAGTAGCTTTCAGGGGAAACATGATGCGTATTCCCACTACCATCTAACATGTCCATGTTAGATGTGGGAAATGTGGTCCTTGGACGGACTACAAAGTGCAACCAGGTGTAACGGGGCACTATGACTTGTACTGTTTCAGTACAAGTCCACTTCGCAGAGCTTCAGTTGGGAGTGGCGCCCTCCGTTAATTGACGTACACTGTACGTGCAGAGGACTTCTCTTAAGGTAATTAGCTTAAGAGGGTAAAATGAAAAAACTGTATTAAATATAATTAAGTGTCTCTTGTTCTATCTTTGTAAATGCGAGCTTAATTATAATCTAATACTAAACCTGTAAATGAATTCTTATCTCTATCTTATCTGTAACTATCTCTTTGATTACTCCTACAGCTGATTAGTCTGCGGAAAAAATAGGTATAAATGGTCTATACCTATTTATGGATAAGAATTCTAAATATTACTATATAAAGTAATATCCTCCAAATATTATTTACCTTTTAGATAGTATATTAATTAACAACCTTTAAGTGTTAATTTGATGTAACGATACACCCCGTTACATAGTGAGCTGCATTATGCCATCGAATAATAATTACTAGAACAGAATGTGACAAGGTCACACAGCACTTGCAGGAAGTGCAGTACTAGACAACATGTACTTACTTTTAGCTGCATGGTCTAGTCAAACAAGCGTTGCACTATGAGTGATATTGTGGTCTGATAGTGTATCAGTCAAATGCAATAAATTGTAATTGGTTTTCACTATGGACACATTATGTATGACTTGAAGTAATCTTTTTTCCTAATGTGGAACTTCTTGATATTTGAGCTTATCCGGGCTCAGCTATTGTGAATACTTATTTTGTGCTCTTGAAATGAAATATTGCACGTCTGATGACCGTTTGGTTGTCAATAAAGTCTACTTCATACAACTAATTTACCCGCTTTGTATGTCATATTTTATCTACATCAATGTGTAAATTGACTGGAATCCATTGCGTAAATTTAAAAGGACCCGAATAGTTATTTAGTACAAAAATTATCACATGCAGCTAGCTGGTTAGCGGAAATCAGTCTATATTACTAGACTAAATTATCAGAAAAAATTTAAGACGAAGGCAGCCACAGCCGCTGTAGCTGAGATGGAAATAAAGCTAGCTCCGCTGATGTCAAAGTTCGAGTCTTGCATAGTATCATTCTGCGAGGTGGAGCTGCTTGAATCCGAAGATAATCCGTCATCATCATCTACTTCTGATTTCGGCGACGTTGCCTTGAGCGGGGCGGTAGAGCTTTTTGGGGACAGCGCTGCTTTCCTGGGAGTCGTGGTCTGATCAGCCGAATCTAGCATGCTAGGCTTTACAGTGGCCAATGGATCGGAATCGTTCGAAGTATCCGTCAGTGCCAGCTCATCCGAAGGGACAGAGGACTTATCGATTGACAAGCCGCTGGATTCGCAGTAACTGTTTAACGGAGTAACCAAGTCGGCGTACAGAGCAAATGCGCCTAAGTTACATTCTGTGGGGGCGAGGGTTTGAACCTGGGTAAGTACAGTCTGGCAGGCCGTGCTGGAGCACATCTTCGTCATTTGGTCTTCCGTTGGAGTTGATAAAGAAGTCACCGCGTACCCCGACTCCATGGCGCACGGTTTTACAGATGGGTCCATTAGGAGCTTTTGGAGTGATGTCACGTTACACGTAGTAGCAGCGTCAGCAGTGGCAAAAAACGCAGCTGTGGAGGCAATATAGGCAAGCCTCATGGTACTGAGGGTGATAATGGGAAGTTGTCCTGGTCGGAAATGTGGTAGACGCTTTAACGGAGGTTTGCTAATGTGCAAATGACAGTCATTGAGGGCGACAGCATTCGAGAGTCAAGTTGCCGTTGAGTGTCAAGAGCAGAGCGCAAGCTGATCTTAAAACATCCGGATTTTAAGTCTAAATAGAAGTGCTTACTTGTCCGCCGCATTTTCGGCCACCGTATAAGTGCAGTTTTCTTATAGTCAGTCCAGGATCTGCTGTGTAAAGCTGCGAAATATTTGGCTAATAGAATTGTGGTGTCCGACCAGGCAATTCTTTTCTCATAATCATCAATAAAAACATGCTATGTGCATCGAGAGGTTTGCCAGGCAGGGAAGTCATGACATAAATAATTACATGATGTGTGCATGGAGAAGGCAGATATCTGGTCTGACCATAACCTTTCATTTTGGAATGTTTGTGAGGTGATTTGAGCCATAAATTCGTGACATTTTACAAGATTTGAGCACGATACCTCACAGCGATCTGTGTAGTACAAATCTTATGAATCTTAATCATGCAATGCCACAGCTAAATCTTTTATGATATCTAATCCGGAAATATTGACATAGAAAGTTAGTTGGAACTAGAATCGACAGCGCACATAAAGATGCAAATGCTGATCTGGTTGGTCTAGCGATTCCCTCCACACCCATGACTGCCCCAGGGAACATCAGAAAACCCGATGTTAAATGCACTGCTTTTAACAGGTGAGAAAAAGCCAAAGAGCGGGTTCCCAATCAGTAATGCTAATTAAAATAATTCAAAGATGATAAACCTAAAACTATTATCCTTTATTATTCCTAAATAGGACTAAAATTTGCTACCAATCTGACGGGGCGCCACACAGCATAAGCACGAATGAATCGTTTGGCACAAGTGCAATGTGTACTTGCTATCACTTAGATATATTTAATTTGACTTCCCCCACATAAGTCCAGTGACGCTTGTCTATTAAATTGCAGACTGCTTTTATGATCTTTTCATGAACTACATGTAACCTGCTAATGGCTCCTACGGAGTTGGCGGCTCCAAGCCACGTGAATCATAGTCAATATGTACACTATACAAGCGGGTGTGGCGCGATAATCCTTCGGCTATCCACAGCCAGCAAATACTTCTCACTATTATGTTCTTGTAGAGCCCCCAAAAATATGTATTTCAATTTTTAACGGACGTATGTTTGAAAGATGTTTGTGTAACGTTCCCGTTACATGGAAACTCCGTGCTCTTACATCAAATTTTTGTGGTCAACTCAAATCTTTCTGTATTTGAATCTTTAAAGATCGTTTAACTTAAATCTTAACAATTTGTCAAAATACTTTTCACAAGAATACTAATAATTTGATAAATTATTTGTCAGCAATTACAGATCTATCGTTAATTGCTCTACGATTTAGAGCACAAGGATGTAGCAATACAGGCTTTGCATAGGTTGTTTGTTTACGTCACTACACGTCTTTGATCTTAATAATTAGTGACCTTAAGCTCTATTTCTCAGTAGTCGAGTTTTTTCGCGCCGCTGATTCGCTTAAATAATATGACGAATCACATTACCTCTCTTCTCAGTTTAATTTGCCCTTCCCCGCTCCTCGAGCCATTTAGCGGCGAGTGACGCACCACTGTCTTTGCGCAGCACTCACCCCGCTGACTTGCTCCGAAACTAGAGACGATACTCTTGGACTAGAAAGATAGCGCGCCGCTCGCTTGAAATATCGCTTTCTGCCGGATGATGCGAGATGTGAGCGCGCGCTTCAAGTACAGCGAACGCGAGTTTCAGGCGCAGCATAAGTCTGGCGAAAGCAGCAGCGGTGATGGTATGGAGAAAAAGCCTCCGTCTACTCCTTCTCAAATTGCGCGTAGTACCGGTGACGAAGCTTGTCCGTCACGCGAGCTTATCCACAGCCATATACAACGATTTTACCGTAACGTGGACTCGGCGGCCGAGGTCACGACCGACTGGGAGGTTGTGAGTGCACGCATCTGCAGAGACCTCGCCCCGTATACAGTGCTTAAACTCGGCGGTTTTTCGCTTGGTGACAGCTGCACGCGACTGCTTGGTGACGTACTCTCTCATGATGCTTGTAAGCTGCGCACGCTCGATCTCGGCTTCAACCGATTGACAGATGAAGGTGCATCCCGATTGGCTATAGCTCTGACAACGAACGCGTCACTTGAGAACTTGTATCTATCCGGGAATGATATTGGACCTACGGGTGCCCAAGCCCTTGCCCAGGCTTTGACTAAAAATACCCATTTGCGTAGTCTTCACCTGAGTGGCAATAATATTGGCGAAGAAGGCGCTCGTTTCTTAGCAGATGGTATTGCTGGTAACACAGCGCTTCAAGCCTTATATTTAGGCACCAACGGCATCGGGACTGCGGGCATGCAAAGCTTAGCTACTGCATTAACTCACAACAAGTCGCTGGAGGAGCTAACGCTTGGACAAAATAAAGTAGGAAGTGCAGGAGTGCTTCATTTGGCTGCCGCGTTTGCTACAGGTCAAGTAGTGCTATCAACTCTTGAGCTTGGAAAAAATGGCGTAGATCAGGAAGGCGCTATAGGATTGGCACGCTCTTTGTGCGGTACAAATCACTTGCAAAACCTGTACATGGACCATAATCCACTGGGAGATGTCGGCGCCAGTGCCTTTGGAGCACTGCTTGCGCAGAATACTGAGCTACGTGTGCTTGATCTAAGCTACACCCAAATGTCGTTATTGGGGTTGCGAGAGCTTAGCGTCGTGGGACTCGCTCGTAGCCGTATTTTGCTCTGTTTGCTATTGGATGGACACGATTGGGCCAGCACGCAATACATGAAAAAGAATCAACATCCGAGTTTGAATGGTGCATCGCTAGCTACAAAGGGTGCAAACAATTACGCCGCGTCTTGCATAGTCGGAGCCATCAATGCTAATGTGCATTCTGTGCTTTTTAAGCTTACTGGAGTAGACCTCAGTCTCGCAGTAGCAATGCCAACATCGTCTACGATTGAGAATAGGAGAAGTTCGGACACACTTTCTAGAAATGAAATGGTTTTAAGGGGTCTACGTGATGCGCGAGGTACCACACCCTCTGCAGCCACAGCATCGGGAATTCCACCGAGTCACAAGCGAAAGCCTACAGAAGACACAGTTCTCACAACAGCAGATAGAATGCCAGCAGGTGGAACGGATTTAGGTGCAGACTGCGATGTTGGTGATGGTTCATCGCCTCTAGTACCGCAACCAAAGTTTCAGAAGCTCGAGGGTAATATCAAGGCTGGGTCATCATCAGGTAGCATCTGCAGTGTCAGTGGGAGTTGTTCACGCACTGAAAGTGCCAACGCATTGCTTGGATTGCTTCCTTCACCTCACAATGGCTCTGGCAATGGTGCGTCTAATTCGGCAGGCGGCAGTGAAGGCAATTCTCCATCCAAAACAAGTAGCAATCGGCCACCACGTGTCATTCGGATCCCTTCACGTGGTTCTGCCGGTCGTCTTCCACGATCAAATGGATCTTGCGAGAAACGTTTGTCATTGAAAAGTCCACGCTACGAAAGTACCATGGAGTTACACATTCGTAAGGTAATTTTTGACATTGCCAAGCTGCCATTCAATGCGGACGAATTCAAAACGTTGCAGGCGTATTACTTGGGAGGTCAGTGCTCGATCGGAGCTAATGGCTGTGGCAACTTGGTCAGTGAAGACGTCACAAGCGAGCTTACATCTTGTGCTGCCAGTCATTCGAGTCGTATGGCGCGATATCGCCGCACGATGGTGAGCTGTTGAAACTTTTGGATGTTTTAAGTTTACATGCTTATGTTATGTTTTTGGTAATATCAGGCCCTAATAAACCGACTCGAAGCTTCCAAGCAGGCGACAGACGTTGTCTTGTTAATGCTATTGCGTCAACTACACTACCTTGTGGGCGCTTTCAAGAATACGAAAAATGCCGCTCAAACTATTGACGAAATACTCGTGTCGGTGCACGAAGAAATGGACGAACTAAACATTTTTTCAAACGTGGCGTTGCTCTCGCACAAGCCGGCTACTTAGCACCTCCATTTGTTTGACTCACCGTAGGTCGCATATTAGGCAGCCAGCCAACTTTTTGAGGCTTAGGAGAGTATTTATCAGACCACTGCGTCCCAAGCTGCAACAGCAAGAGCAGATTTCTTTACGTTAGACGACATATTTATTATATAGCACCTGATTTTCGTTGATATTGAAGACCATTTTTATTAACGAGGAAATCTTCAAGCACCTAAAGCTAGAACTTTATTCATCTTGATTTTCTACCAATTAATTTGGGCTTGCTCGTACGTGTAATCTAATCATCAGCAGCTGACAGTCAAAAAGCTTTTTGCTTAAGAACGACCGGGCAACAAGTTTCTTTTAAATAATGAGCAGTGTCAGCGTTTTGGACAAGACGCCACGCGTTGCCGAGGAAACCACAAAGTATCCCCGTGCTGACCGTTTGGGAGCGCGGGAACTCCTTTATGGAACCGCAGGTTTTCGTGAGGACGCAAGTCTGCTGGTGTCCACGTGCCATCGCATGGGCATGCTGGCGGTACTACGCTCAAGAAACCTGGGGAAGATAGTAGGCGTGATGATCACGGCATCACATAACGCAGCGGAAGACAATGGGCTGAAGATTATCGATGCTAAAGGTGAAATGCTGAGCCAGGCATGGGAGCAGTATGCGGTACAGCTGGCTAATGCACCCCAGGAAAAAGTCGTTGAGGTGCTAGACGCTGTCGTGGCTGCCGAAAATATTGATTTGGATCAGACGGGCAATGTATTTATTGCTAAGGATTCACGCCCCTCCAGCGAGCACTTGGCGGAGCTAGCGCGCGAGGGGGCACTTGTTATTGGTGGTAACGTGCTGGATTTCGGATTACAGACGACACCACAGCTGCACCACCTCGTCCGTATGGTACAGTGCTGCTTATAATAAGATATGTGGGGGCAATGATGCAAATATTTCAAATAATGTGTCATAGTGGAATTATGAGCATTACAACAAGGGAGATTGGGCGTCGGAAGTCGGCTACTACAACATGCTTAGTGACGCGTTTAAACAACTAACAGCTGGACATGATTCCAAGGTATTTTATTGCTTACTCATGTTAACGTGTTGCAAAGATAGAACTCATTAACGTGATAATTGGCGTAGCGCCTAGATACGCGGCCGCCACTATACGTAGACTGTGCCCACGGTGTCGGTGCACTACAAATGGCTAAGCTCTCTAAGGATCTTGGTGAATCGCTGCGCCTCGAGATAGTCAACACGCCTGGAGACGGAGAATTAAATCTTCTGTGCGGTGCCGAGCATTGCGAGAAGTCGCGCCAGCCGCCCATTAACGTCACTCGTGAGACTGACCGCGGCAAACGCTACTGTAGCATGGACGGTGATGGTGATCGCGTGGTCTTTCACTATTTTAGCGAAGAAGGAGTCTGGCACTTGCTTGACGGCAATAAAATTGCGTGCTTGTTTGCAGAATTTCTGGCCGAAAAGCTGCACGCTTTGGAGCTCGACCAGGAGGGTGTAACGTTTGGCTGCGTGATGACTGCATACGCTAACGGTGCCGCGACCAAGTACTTGCAGTCTAAAAGCATTCATGTGGCGCAGGCGAAGACCGGTGTCAAGTACTGTCACGAGAAGGCGTTGCAATTTGATATGGCTGTGTACTTTGAGGCCAACGGCCACGGCACGGTTGTTTTCAAAGACGAATTAATTGAAAAGCTGCACAAGTGGGAGAATACGCTACATGATGAGCGCAAGAAGCTGGCACTTTCACAATTGCTGGCAGCCTCGCAACTCGTGAATCAGGCGACAGGCGACGCCATGTGTAACTTGCTCTTTGTCGAGGCACTACTTATCCAGAAAAATTGGAACATCGATGAATGGGATGCCATTTATCAAGATCTGCCAAGTCGTCAGACGAAGGTGAAAGTCACGGACCGCACTCTCGTCAAATCGGATGAGGAGGACGACACCAAGGTAATGGCACCTGAAAGTCTCCGCGTAGCTTTGGACGCAGCTTTGCTGGAGTTTGCTGATAAGCATGGTCGTGCATTTGTGCGTCCGTCTGGGACTGAGAACTTTGTTCGTGTTTACGCCGAGGCCGATACGCAGCAAGATGCTGATGCTCTTGCTCTGCAATTTGCCAAGCTAGCACACCAGCACTGCGATGGCGTTGGCAATGAGCCTGCTAGTTTCGTGGCATAGTCGGCTTCCTTTTTTTCAAGAGTTTCAATTCGAAATTGCACGTGTCAAACATTTGATGGTACCTCCATTAGCACAAAAATATACATTAAAACGAATTCAACAACGTGAACTCAAAATAAAAACAAAACTTATACGACTTCTTAGAAGCGTATTTTAACAAAGGAGTTATTGCAAATATTTTACGGGGCATGCGTTGAGGTTAACGTGGAAAACAGACACCATATAAGTTTAAGGCAAATACAGCTTGCCACGAATAATGTTCTGCCCGACATGCAGCCAGCCCTAAAAATAATGACGTCAGTTTACTTTATGTATACAATTTTTAAGAGCAACCAGACACTTCTATGTACAAAATAGTACTTAAAGAATATCGTAAAGCTCGTATAAATATTTTCTACATGATAGGGTCAAGATTCTTAGCATTGCTAATGGTCTCCATGTTCGGTGTTTCAAGCTCTACGCTATCCTTAAGTGATTGCATACATGCTTTTAATGCATCGGAATTGTTCACTTTGCAGCCAGAAGGAGATCCGTCGCTTGTTTGGTTCGAGTACGAGCGATTTCTGCTCTCACCAGACCGCACGACCCCTTTGCTGCTCTTCTTCATATCTTCTTCAATTTGCAGCGGCGGCGAAGTTTTTGAAGAAAATTTTAACGACGAAAAGCTCTTTTTAGTTGATCAGGAAGTATGCCTACGTCATCAAATGCTGGTGGAGGCGGCCATGACGCTCGCAGCAGAGACGGTTTCCACCCCACAGCTCCCTTTTATTCGTATTGATGTCCAGACATGGCCCGAAATGCTGCAATATGTAAGTGGATAAAAAGCCAAGAAAGAATGTGGGCGGCCTAAACAATAATTATGTGCTAATAATCTACGTAAAATGCAGCATATGCTGCCTGCGACGCCTTCGCTTTTGTGGGTACCAGGACGCACTTCTGAGCACTTTCAGCGCTATCCATACTTAGAGTCTAACTTTTTAGACCTAAGCGCCGCTGAAGATATTATCAGCAAGCAGGATAAAGAGAACAAGAATATTTATGATAGCCTTAGTCATGATGCGGCCAGCAAAACTGTGGCCCAAAAGATCACTAAGTTTGTGCACTTGTGTCAAGAACGAAGTGGATATCTTGCTCATGGTCGCTTATCGCCAAAATTGTCGGTAGATTCTCATATTATCGCTATCTCCGCTCTTGAACTACTTCCAATTTTAGCGTTTGCGGCCTTCATCGCCTTCGCCGTACACGAAAACCGTGCATTCGCACTCGAAGTGGTGCAGATGCGACACTTCTGGTTTCTCGTCTGTATAGTCATCATTTACGTTGCGCTCAGCGGGCTTTGCCATTCTATCATTCACCGTCAAGCTTGGTATTATTTTGGTCCACTGCACGGTTTTGTGTTCGTTCATCCAAGCTCTCGGCGTCAATTTGTACTTGAAGGTCTTGTTAATGGCTCTTGGAGTTTTTGGCTATCGCTAGGACTAATGGGTGTCTCAGACGTGGCGCCGGCAATAAAGTCTCGTTTAGCGAAAGAAGAAGTCTTTCGTTGGTCGCTGCTTCTTGTGATCATCTCGTACATGGCACTTCATTTTTCCTTCCTTATGAAATATCGTTCGTTAATATAACGTATCTGTTTTCACATAAAACTTGCGGCGACTTGTAAAATCTGATATTATAAGAAGGTTTATGGCCTAACGTGTGACGGACTAAAGTTGCCCTAATGATACGCAATTCCCTTTAAGAGCTCTTGGTGTACTTAACGGGATGGTCAATTACTAAATTAAAGTAATTAGACCCAGCACTCGGAAGTGGTTCACATTTGTGACCAACCCTTGTGTATGTGATGCACATAGGTGCATTCACATTAAAAGGGATGACGGTTAGCGTCATCCGTTACGCGAGGTATCTAGAAAGATACGCTCGCAATACATATTAAGTGTTATCTATAGAGATGACATTTTGATTAGTAAAAATAGGTATTTATATTTAATGCAATTAAATATAAATGTCTGAAAACTACCTCCTACTTGGTAAGTGCGCACGAGGAGCCGGATTAGCGCTCCCGTGACGACACTTAACCAAAGTGCTTAGTGCGTTGGGTGAGGACGCTAGCGCGCCCAACAAAAGTACCTCACTGCACGCAAGATAAGCTGGCTAAATCGCTCTCGCTGTGCTAGGGTGTGTGTTTATGTAGAACGTGACCGCATTACGATGTGCCCGCCTACACTTAGTAGCACTTGAAATCCTTCCCACGACCCGCATCTCAGCGAGTGTACGTGAGGATGAGCCTCAATATTGATTAGGTCATTTCCCCCACCTCTCCGAACATCATCGGGAGGTGGCAGGGCTTATGGCGAAGGGACTTGGTGAACAAGCCCTGGCCTGGCTCCTGGGTAGTCCTCCTGAGCAACATGTTGCTCGGTTAGAGCAGTTTGAGGCATTCGTTCTCGGACAGCGGAGGGCCGCGTCCGAGGCACAGAGCCATGCTGCGGCGGAGTCCGTCACTCAGACTCAGGATGAGCTGAGGCATGAGCAGGCTCGGAGCGAGGCTCTCAACAGGACTGTTGAGATGCTCTCTGCCCGGCCGCATCAGCCGAGGCCTATTTGGATGGACCCGCCTAAGTTCGATGGAACTGCAGCGCACATGAGTGTCCACTGGCTTTTAGCCGTGGAGCAATGCGGTGTCGCGCAGCTCATCAAGGGCGACAGCCGGATGATGTCGTGCGCCATGTCGCATCTGCGCGGTAAGGCCTCAGAGTGAGCTTACTCGGCGCTTATGGTGGACAGAAAGGCGTTCCCTACATGGGCGATCTTTAAAGAGAAGATTCACGCTATGTATCAGCCGCCGAACAACGAAGTGTTGCTTCAGGCGCGCTTCTGTGGAGCGCGACAGGCGAAGCGATCTCTGCAAGAATATGTGCAAGAGATGCGCTCGCTGTCGGCGTCCATTACAGTAGGTCCGATTCCGGAGCACATTAAGGTGCCCACGTTTATAAACCGTGCTTAGTCGGTGTCACAAGCCAGTAGTTTACCGGAACTTTATCTTTTTCATCAAAAAGGGTAACAACCCTAAATACTTCGACTTCGGCATGGCCCATCGCGACAGGCCCTTTTCAGAAAGGTGCCGTCGACGATGGAAGAGGCAATCCAAATTGCCATGGTTGAGGAGGAATCTTACAACAAGGCCTCGGCGACAGCTTGGTATAAGCCGTCGGCCGAGAGGTCAGATGCCACTCCCATGGAGTTGGGCAATGCAGACGTTGTCTGTTATAAATGCGGCAAGTGCGGCCATATGATGGCTCGCTGCTATTCCAGGGTCCCTGCTCCTAGCAAGAGGACTCTCTTCCAGAGGGCGATGGCACGAATCAGCGTGCGAGACGCATGAGTTCTGCATCGACCGCTGAGGGTTCGGGAAATGCAGGAGTGCAGTAGGGGCGGGATGCTACTGACGCGTATTTTTAAGCTACCCCTCAGAGTTGTCGAACAAATGGGTAGCATAGTTCCTGAGGTCTCGAAATTTCGGACCTCAACCCTGCTGGTTTATAGTGCTCAAGTACGAGGCTATGATCAGGTAATGACCCTCCTATTGGATTCGGGTGCATCACAAAATTTTGTAAGACTCGCGGCTTTAAGAAAGAGATCGGCGTTGTTTGCGTCGCTTTGCCAGGATGGCAAGCGAGAAGAGCGATTGTTTGTTTAGCGAACGGTGTGCTCGTAAGTCTGAGGGGGTTCAGGTTGAACTCGCCTTCAGCTTTAGTGACTTCTCTTGTGAGTGACGTTCACAGTGCTAGGTATGGAGAGTCCGTATGACCAAGGCGTGCCATGGTTGGTAAACCACCAACCATGGATAGACTGGCGTACACGCACAGTTGCGTGCTTTGGTTGGACAGCGGCAAGGATGGCTCGTGTGGCGGCCATGCACGGTTGTAAATTTTTCGCAGGACATTGAAATGTTGTGCTTCTGCGGGAGGCTTGTGCAACTGATGTCGTGTCGAACACAGTTGAGGGTGCGTTGACGGGATGTCAAACGTCACCAATTCCTACCCAGCTCGTGGAGACTGGGGTAGTGAAAAGGCGATGACAAGTGGTCATGTGTTCGATTGTTCTGCACAGAGCCGAGCTCCTGTGGCAGTAGACGGCGAGCTGACAGTAAGTCACGCGTCGCATGAACCGGCACAGTGCTTAGAGTCTGGTGCGGTTGGAAGGGGTGCGTTAGCCAGGAGTGCAACGGCACCCGCTTTCCAGTCAAAGGTCGTGGTGACTCGAAGGCGAGTACCCGACAGATTAGGACGATCAAAGGTACGTCTAAGCGAGTGACCTTTGATCAGTTTTTATTAAAGAGGATGGGCCTCGAACGAGGTGTTCGAGGCCGTCAAAGACGAAATTGTGGAGGCATCCTCAGTTGAGGTGCTCCGGCAAGTCTTTAAATCTGCCGAGGAGATAGTGAATCTCCCGGAGATGTCGTGGGATCTCTTCCTTGCCGAATTAAAGGAAGGAAAGATCTACGAAATAGTCGCACTGGTTTCAGGAGAGAACTTGGTGGACTGTTGCTTGTCGTCCACAATGGACGAGAGCGTCTTAAAACGGACAAAAAGAAGCGGTTCGCTGTTCAGGGCTGGGATGCCTTGAGAGACAGTCGGTTCTTTGAGGTTCTGTGGTAACATCGCGATGTGTTCCCAGAAGAAGTGCCGAGCCGCCTACCAGCAGATAGGGGCATCGGGCACGAGATAGACCTCGAACCTGGCACCAAGTATTGTGTGACCAGGCAATGGTCGTTGCCGAAAGAACAAGTCGATTATATCGATGAGTTCATCGACAAACGAGCCAAGGCGGGACATGTGCGTGAGAGCAAATCGCCTCACTGCAGCCCGACCTTTTGTGTGCGTAAAGCCACAGGTGGATGGCGCGTGGTTCATGCTTATAATAAGCTGAACACGGCGACCATACCGGCGCAAACGCCAATCCCACGGAAAGATGTTTTGTTGAACTCTATGATAAAGTCAGCTAAATTTTTCGCATTGGATTTAAAGGATGGCTACTATCAGGTACTCATGAGAGAGTCCGATGTAGCCAAAACGGCAGTAAGCACCCCAAGCGGTATGCTTTGGGAGTGGCTTGTGATGCCCCAAGGTTTGAAAAACGCACCAGCGACATTCAACCGAGTGGTGGCTCACGTGATGCGTCAGCACCGTGCCTACGCGCCTCATTACTTTGACGATGTATTCGTGCATAGTAGGGCCGAGGACGGGCTGAGCGCAATAGAGTCGCACAAGCGTCATTTAGACGCTGTGTTGCAGACTTTAAAGGACGCCCAATTGTACGTCAACTTGCAAAAGTGCGTCATAGGGGTCCCTGAGATACCTGTACTGGGCTGCATCGTTGGTACACATGGTGTACGAGCAGACCCAGACAAGGTAAAATCAGTAAAGGAATGGCCAATCCCACGGCATGTGAAGGATTTGCGCCAATTCCTAGGGCTCGCTAATTACTTGCATAAGTATAGCAAGAATTATGCGGAGCAAACTAAACCATTATCTGATCTCCTTAAAAAGGACACAGAATGGGTTTGGTTAAAAGAACAAGAAGATGCGTTCACATCAGTGAAGCAATCTCTTGTAGAGGCACCGGTCTTGGCATTGCCAGACGCGGATAAGCCCTTTAGCGTCGTCTGCGATGCAAGTAATTTTGCAATCGGCAGCGCGCTCATGCAGAAGGATGACGACGGCGTTGACCGCGTCATCTCTTATCAGTCCCGGCTATTAAAAGCCGCGGAACTGAATTACCCTGTGCATGACAAAGAGCTACTTTCAATAAAGTATGCTCTTGTCAAGTTTCGTGTGCACCTATTGGGCACCGAACCATTTGTGGTTTATACGGATCACGCATCACTGCGGACCGCAATAAACTCACCGCACCTCTCGCCTAGAATGGCAAGATGGCTCACATTCTTCTCTGAATTTAATTTCAAAGTTGAATATAAGCCGGGTAAGTCGAATGTCTTGGCTGACGCTTTATCGCGCAGACCAGACTTCGAGGTTAGACACCAGGAAAGTGTGTCTAGTGCGAAAGCACAATTTCAGCCGTCGACGTTGGCAGCCATGAAGGCATACCACGTGACGAGCTCATTGGCCTCTGAGATAAAAGAGAGCTACAGTCAGGACGACCACTGTCGCCTGCTGTTGGATCACTTCGGTGGACGAAAGGTTTCCCTTCCGTCGCACCTGAAAGCTAAGCTCAATCGCTTTAGCTACAGCGATGGCCTGTTATGGCATCAGCTGTCACCTTGTGATCCCTTGAGAATCTATGTGCCTCATGACACAGATCTCAAGTTGATGATCCTTCACGAGCTCCATGATGCACCATCTAGTGGGCATCTGGGCCGTGAAAAGACATTCTTACGAGTGTCAGAGGAATTTTGGTGGCCACACCTATATAGATGGGTGGCCAACTATATTCGCTCTTGCGAACAGTGTCAGCGCATTAAGCCTGCACCGTCCAGCAGTGCGCCACTGAAGCCGCTACCGATTCCAACCAACTGTTGGAAGTCAGTAAG
>NC_090610.1:7791225-7795658 GCF_004359215.1 Bremia lactucae | reverse complement strand
TCGCTATAAATAACAGTGTCCACGCCAGTACGGATGAGACACCGTTTTATATTAACGCGCTGCGCCATCCTCGGATGCCAGTCTGCTTTGTGCGCAGCCCGAGTGTTAGTGAGAAGGCCCCTCACTATGCTCGGTGCGAAAGAGCGACATAGTTTGTCAATATGACGATGACCCATTAGGTATCATTTCAACGACTGAAACTTGCCCTAGTGACCCTGCCAGTTTAGCAGTGGTCAATAAAACTACGCCTTATGACCGACCTCTCGGCGGTATCATAGGCGAGATTGATGCTAAAAGCGTGAGCGAGGCTCAATTCTTTGTGGATGAGCGATTTGCCATCACAAGTAAAGTCCGTGACGCAATGGCAAGCGCACAGGACAAGCAAAAGAATATGCTGACCGAAATGGTCACAAAAATAATGAACGCTTTAGTGTGGGTGAAAAAGTACTATAAGGTACTGCTACATTACCTGAATAAGCAATTTATGTACTACCTGGAGGTACTACGAAGTTGTTGCCGCGTTTCATTGAGCCTTTACGGTGGTGGAAGAGGTTGGGGACCTTATTATAGGCTCGCTCTTCCCCCGTATATGAAGACGCACCCCGATTTTACGTGGGTCGTCTGAAACGGTATCTTGATACAAATGAGGTCACATATCCCCATCTAGCAAAGGAGACCGATGGTGACGCCGACCGTGAGTCAATCGTCGTTCGGGTGAGGGGGACGGCGAAGGCAAAAAGTTATCGGACCGACTCCTTCCACCACAAACAGACAGGACTTGGAAGCGAGGGACATCACGCGAGTATCGCGGATCCTTCAGCATTATCTTCTCCAGAAGGTCCAAGCGAGTCTTCAAGCGTTCATAACCCGACGGTCCTTCGCTCGGACATCATAAAGATCCGAGGTCAGTCGCAAGACTTGACCCTCGAGATCCACAATACGTCGTTCAGCAGCGCTAAACGCCTGTGACTAGACGGACGAAGGTAAGGCAGCCGCGAAAAGGTGGGCGAGATCGCCACTCCTATCGGGCGCCACCTGCACTAATGGATGCGGGTATGAATCAACGCTTCCTTGTTGGAAGGTTGCTTGCCCACCGCTCCGTGAGGCAAAGGTATCAGATCCTCGTCCAATGGAAAGGTTACCTGAAGAGTTTTGACTCTTGGAAACCGATTGATACCCTACGTATTGATGTGCCCGGCTTGGTGGCTGCCTATGAAAAGGAGCACCAGCTGAGGCCTCTTCGCTAGTCTCAAATGGACAAGCAGAAGCAGCGTTGTGAAATGAAACAGGGGTACAGTACCGCCCATGATTTCTTTCACACGCTAGCGGGCGTAATTAATTCGCTGCGACCGCTGGTTCATCGCATCGGAGTGCGGATGAGTGCGGCGCGTGCATTCCGTCTCGTATTGGTCGGGTGTATCATTTGAACGCAACACGACCGGGATCGGGAAAATACGCCCAAGCGATTTTACCTGAGCCTTCCATGATTTAAAGACACTATAATTTTCATGAGCGTATAGAAGAGCGCGCTCTAGGAGCGACGCTCTTGGCCGTTTAAACAAGGCCATTTTGATGGAGGGGACATCGGTGATATGCCACCAGTCACATAGCCACGTTCAAAACGACTGGCTTGTGACACCGACTGAGCACGTTCACTTGTCGTCGGCGGAGCTTTAGGCTCGGAATCTTCTATGTCAGAACCAATATGGATTATGGTATGAGCATAAGGCGTTGTGGTTATACCCGTCAGAGAAGCGGCTGCGCCTTTATGGGCAGCGCTCTCATTAATAGTCGAAGCGCTATCTAGTGCAGACGACGAGACAGCATTCGTAAATGTTGCTGTCTCCATGTTGTGAGTCATGAGAGAAGTTTGGATGGGCAATAATGCGCCATCATCCTTCCTCATGCGCTCGTTGTCCGCATCACTACTATGAGGTGACGGCAACGGTGTCGACTCATTGTAGTCGACAATAAGCGACGGATCAGCATCCACACTGTTAAAGTGGGATGGATCCTTATAGTTCCGTTAACGCGACAGCTGCAGTAGCTGTCGACGTTTCGACTAAGGCATTGGACGCGGCCGGAGAATTAACGCGGCGCATGCGCTTAGTGCGACGTTAAGTGAGCGTCTTCGCTGACGACCCACCAACATTGCCCCTTTTAGTTGGCATCTTTGGCGCCGTGTATGGAAGCACAGGTCGCTAGAGTGATTGAGTTACCTAGCGGCGCGTAAAGCTGCTCGCAGTTCCTCGATCCTCTTTGACGAATTTAAAAATGTAAATACGCTTTTAAAGGGGGATTGGTGTAACGGGCTAAAGTTGCCCTGATGTTACACAGTCCCCGTTAAGCACACTTGGTGTACTTAAGGGGATGGTCAATTATTAAATTAATGTAATTAGACCCAGCACTCGGAAGTGGCTCACGTTTGTGACCAACCCTTGTGTATGTGATGCACATGGGTGCATTCACATTAGGAGGGATGACGCCTAGCGTCATCCGTTACGCGAGGTATCTAGAAAGATACGCTCGCATTACATATTAAGTGTTATCTAACGAGTACATTTTGCTTGGAAAAAATAGGTATTTATATTTAATGCGATCGCTTTTCGTGATGAGCTGTCGTCAGCTCATCGCGTTTTCGAGAATCTTCGGACCCGACGTGAGAATGTCCAGATTCAGCATGAGAATCTGGTTCGTGACCACAAGAATCTTTAAGGGAATCTTAAAAAGGGTGGTCAGATCCGTCCTCGGAAGAGACCGCTACTGATGGTACCGGCGGAGCTGACCAACGTGAATCGTAAGATGCGTTTGCATCTTACGTGGCAATTCTATTGTTACGCATTGCCTCTGCGATGCAGAACACGGAATGGCCGAATGAACTTGGGTAGTAGTTTACTGCTACCCACATTAGTGATTACACGCTTAGATAGGTTTACCGTAGAGAGTAGCACTAGATCATTAATTTTAAATGAATGAACATTTGCTCTTCCATTTTGTCTGCATTCCGTTTCTGACGGCCCACTGCGTTAGCAATGGAATTCTGAACGAAACAAATTATTGATTCTCGAGTTAGCAGAAATTCTTCTGCTGACTCATTTGTTTTGTCTTTTTTAGTACGCTTTGTGCGCACTGCCATGAGATCTTTCTCATTTCGATGTCGATGTCGAAGATATCGACATCACTCGCGTCGTTGTTAACTTCGACGCGTTATGAGCATGAGCCAGAAGTGGTTTTGCTCGTGCGAGTCCACCCCCCCCCCTTAAAACTAGAGGATCCCTGTAATGGGGTGGGTAAGCGAAGATGGCGTAAGCCATTCACGAAGAACGGTGTATGCGTTGTAGACGCATGCACCGAATTATTGATGGCGAATTCGACCATCGGTAAAAACTCGCTCCAATTCGGATACGATTGGACGTAACCTCGAAGTATCTCTTCGAGGACGCGATTTACGCGTTCTGTTTGATCATCCGTTTTTGGGTGATCGGATGTTGACACAGTCAGCCGTGTTCCGAGAGATCGGAACACGGATTGCCAAAACTCCGCCGTGAACCGTGATCTCTATCCGAGACCAATTCACGGGGTAACCCATGGAGTTTGAATACCGTGTCGATAAAGACACGGGCACAACCCGGAGCCGTAATCGACTCTGGTACCGCAGCAAGGTGTACCATCTTGCTGAATCTGTCTACAAAAACAAGGATTCCATTGTTTTTGTGTTCGTCTTCGGGAAATCCGAAGACGAAGTCCATAGATACGGACTGCCAACACTCTGCCGGAAGTGGTAGAGGTTGAAGAGGTGCACGGGATGAAGGGCTAGGCTTCACCCGTTGACAAACCTCGCAAGCACGAATGTACTTGCGCACAAACTGATACTGGCGGGGCCAGTAAAAGTATCGACTTACCGTGAGGTAAGTCTTCTCACGTCCACGATGTCCACTTGTTGGAGCATCGTGACACTCATACATGATGCGCAAGCGCAAATCATTGTGAGTCGGGACGACGACACGTGGGGTGTCGCCGGTAACGGCTGTGTAATACAATAAGCCGTTACGTGTTGTGTATCGATCGGATGACGATCGATATAAAGCCGGTAGATCTTTAAAAGATTTATCGGATGGATTCATTAAATGATCCATCAGACAAAGAAGGTCCTTATCTTCTTTATAGGCTTTCTTTATTTCATCAACTAAGGTTGATGATGGAACACTC
Source organism: Bremia lactucae (assembly GCF_004359215.1). Lineage (NCBI taxonomy): Eukaryota > Oomycota > Peronosporomycetes > Peronosporales > Peronosporaceae > Bremia > Bremia lactucae. The sequence continues at coordinate 7,791,449 of NC_090610.1, read as the reverse complement.
GTAGTGAGTGTTGCAACAGTAAGATCACTTTTACTGTTGGGGTGCACTGCTGACTCGAAATCGGGTCGGCGTGATAACGCATCAGCGACGACATTAAGTCGTCCTGGTTTATATTCGACGGAGAAGTTATACTCCGCGAAGAAGGATAGCCACCTCGCCATTCTTTGCGAGAGGTGTGGGCTATTGACGGCCGTGCGTAATGACGCATGGTCCGTATATACGAT
>NC_090610.1:7770742-7786896 GCF_004359215.1 Bremia lactucae | reverse complement strand
TATTCGACGCTTTACAGTCCACTAGGGCTCTAAGTGACAAATCATTTGTCACCTTATACTTTAAGGTGATAAGGGATACCTTATCGCCAGGTGCAGAGACACATAATGATTGTGTGTCTGGAGCAACTTTAATCAAGAGATTTGCGAATTCTCTAGAGGTTGCTGGATCACTAGGGCGTTGCGCCCCTACTGACCCCGACCGTTTTTTGGCGGTCCGCCTCGCTGTTGCGATTTTGCAACAACGTCGGACCCGAGACTGTTGCCCTTTTGGCATTTAGTCCAAAATTACTTTCAGTTTTTCTTGGTACTGAGTGTTGGGCACTGCACTCATGAGCCTAGTGTCCAATTTTTTGACTTCAATTGCAGTTCTGCAATCGCTTATTGTTCGAAAACTCGCTTTCGACATAAGAGAGGTCCATAGGTTCTCTACCTCCAAGCTCCTGTCGTCTTGGAGGACAATACGATGACGAACTAGCTTGAGACTGTCTCAAGCTAAAGTCCGTCTGTTCTGCTACGAATATTGCTTCGTCAAGCGTATCCAGTTCCAAGCAGAACAGGTGGGTCTTTACGGGACCATCCGTAAGACCTTGCATGAACACCGTAATCAACGTGTGTTCATGAACTGGGTCGTTCGTGATACAGCTCGCTAAGAGTCGTATTTGTGCTGGGAATAAGCGTGAACATCACGCTTGCCTTGCTTGAGTTTCAAAGCTCTGATCGAGCTCTGAACTCAGCCCTAGGCGGTTCAAACGTCTGTGTGAGCCGGGCTCTAAAAGCCTCTAGCGACCCAGACACATATGGGTTGCGCAACTAAGGCTTAGTACCCGAGTTTTGGCACGACCTGCCAAATTTGACTGAGCAAATGCGACTTGCATTTGCTCGTCGACGATGTGAAGAGACCTTATGGCATCGTCCAACTCGACAAACCATCTTAAGAGGGAGTCTTCTTCGACTCCCTACACTTAGAGATGTCTATCTTTTAGGTTTCGGGACGACGCGTGTGCGTCATCCCAGGTACAGGGGTCTGTACCTGTTGTAACCTCAACAGTTCTGCCTGTTGAGAGCCTTGATGATTAAGCAAGGCTACCTTCTCCTTCACCTCGTCAATTTCATGTTGTATTAATTTAGGGATAGCTGAATGGAGGGCATCTCTGTCCAAACCGGACAGCATGGCCAAGATGGCATCGTTTCCTACGGTCGAACTCATTCGTTCGACCGCACTCCTTTCTATGTCACTTAAAAAGGAGTAGCTATCACGCGAAACGTGATGCGTATTTTTATTATCATCTAACATGCCCATGTTCGATGATAGAACTATGGTCCTTGGACGGACTACAAGTGCTACCACGTGTAACTGGGCACTGCCGACTTGTGCTACTTCAGCACAACTCCAATTCGCACTGCTTCAGTGCGAGCGGTGTCTCACGCCACTTCACGTACACTAGTATGTGCAGAGGAAGACTCTCCTTGAAACACTTGCTTCAAAGAGGGTAAGAAATAAACTGTGTTCAATATAATTAAGTTCTTCTGTTTTGTGCAGAGGAAGACTCTCTTTGAAACACTTGCTTCAAAGAGGTAAGAAATAAACTGTGTTCAATATAATTAAGTTCTTCTGTTTCTATCTATTTTATATTAACTTAATTATAAATTGATACAAAACATGTAATCAAGTCTTATACGTCTTTCTCTTTGCGCGCGAACAGCGGTGACTGGACCGCGGAGCAAGTTGATATAATGGCCTATATCTACCAATGGATAAGCTTTCCGAATATCAATACGTAAAGTAATTTTCTCCAAATATTATCTACCCTTTGATAATATAATAATTCACAACCTTTAAGTGTTAATTTCATGTTAACGATACACCCCGTTACAAACTCAAACTATTTTGTTACAAGGCGGTGGTCTCTACCTGGATAATAGCGCAATGTAATCGACACTTTTAAAGTCCAAGCATTTAGCTGATGTGTTGAGGAAATCGAATTAATTCTCTCAATTGATTCGATTTCCCACCACACCAGCTCCAACAGTTTGCGGAAGGAAACTGAAATACAAATGGCGGATCGTATGCGTATAAATATTCTGGATGCGGCGATAATTCAAGCCCAAACCCCAACAACTCGTATGAAGGTCATGCTAAATAACGTGGCTGATTTTAAGATAGTGAGTGCCATGTATCTGGCATATGAGCCCGATTACATCTTGATGCTCTCAAAGAAACCCATGGAATACCGTCACCAAGTCCAGTGGCATGCCTTAGGAGGGACTAGTTTTCTCACAAGGGCTATCAAATCCTCAAATGAAATTAGCCGTTTGGTGGTACAGATGTACTTCAGTGATAGTTCTGTCACTAGGTGTGACGATTTTACCCAAACGGGAGCACGTCAACCGCTTGAGAAGCACCTTTAAGTACATGAGCGTGATTAATATCTATCGGAATAATGACAATTGTGTCGTCAATTGAGGAGACTATTTCTCTATTTTTCTTGTTTGTTTGACGAACAGGGTGTGCGGTCGGACCCGACAGAAAATACAAATATCCGTTACAAGGTGCCTCAATGACCTACGGAAGTGTAAGGGGATATCCAGCTCCTTACATTATTACATTATATTATTTCTTATAAGAGGAATAATTGATATTATTTTTTATGAGAGGAAATACATAAAGAAGTACAAAATTATTATCTGTACTAATTTTGACTTAATAATTCCAGTATTAATAAACTATGGTAATATAGACGCGATAATACATCAGTTCTATTGATTGGTTGATTTAAGTTTATATTAATCCCGCCAATCGTCACAAGACACGATTGTGCGGTGCGCAAGTAGGCACCGTACATAATTAGTTGTTAATATAACAAAGTCAGTAGTATATAGAAGATAGTTACGTAGGAACTAAATATATTAATTCAGTTTACTTTTTTCTATTATAAAACCTTAGAATTTACCTTTAGTAGCTAAGACTTTTTAACTACTTCGAATCTTCTGTGCTAGTCGAGTAAGTAAAATATTCAAGGCACTCTGGTTGACTAGTACTGTTTACAGTACGCCTTGTTACACCTGGTATCACTTCGTAGTCTGTTCAACGGCCTACGCACGTTTCATCCAACCTGGTCATGATGGATGATGAACGAGAGAGCTTTCTAGCCCCTTAAGAAGGATATCACGCACGCGTGATAGGTTCACTAATTTTAGTGACCTTAAATGGAGAGCGATTGAGCGCATGAGTCCGGTCGTAGGCGGGCCCTCCGTAGAAGCCATGCTATTTACTCTGAACACAGATGAACAACATGCGGCCATAGCAGAGTTCATGCGACATGACCTCGACGAGGCCCAGGAAAAAGTAGCCTTGCTTCACCAGCAAGGCTCTCAACACGCGAAGGTGTTGAAAAAGGGTGCTTAATAGTTGGAACTGTTGAGACAGCAGCATTTACATGCTGCTTGCGGGCCGACGCTTCCGTGTCGAGCCGAAAGCTGGAAGATCGAATCCTCTAAGTTTTTTTTCCGACTGCGTTTGTTCGACGTTGATTGCCAATGGCGATTATTTGACTGCTTTTGACTGATGGAGTTTTTCGGATGGCATGTGTTTGATAGCGGCAGTCGAAGGCGACTCCCTTTTGAGATGGTTGGTCGAATGAGACGACGCCATTGAAGCCCGCCGCATCAATGATGATGTGACGAAAGTGAATTTGGCATGTCCAATTTAGCCGGACGTGCTAAATATTGGGCTTGGAGCTTAATATCACGACCCATTGTTATTGGGATGTATGAGGTCCTTTTGACCTGGCTTAGGCAAACATTTGAGCCGCCATGTGTTTAATTCAGGGCTCGAGCTGAGCTTCTGGATTTGAAGCAGGGAAACGTGACCTTTACGCTGATGCCCAGCATACACAATACCTGGTTAGTTGTATCGTGAGTCATCCAATTGATGAACAAACATAGGTAAATGTGTTTATTAAAGGTTTTGCAGGCGGCCCTGTTAAGATCCACCTGTTCCGGCTAGAATAAGAGTCGCTCGACCAAGCTATCTCTATGGCGGAGCAGGAGGACTTGAGCTTGCTTGTAACAGGCTTTTGTCAACTCCGGTGCCTCCGGTGCATATCGTCCACGAAGACGACTAGAGAACGGAGGCTCAGAACCCATGGATCTCTTGTAGGTAAAGAGCGAAAAAAAACTCTCTCTTCAAGTAACAAGCTGCTACAAAAATGTAATTGTTGTAGAAAGACGGGCCACTACGCCTATGAGTGTAGTGCCCCACGGCCAGTGTCTAAAACCTCATTACTAAAAGACCGACCACTCACTTGTACAGCGGAGGACGCGGATCCAACGCGTTGCAAAATCGCAACGGTGAGGCGGATCGACAAAAAATCGGTCGGGGTCAGTAAGTGCGGAGCGCTTTACTGATCCAGCAACGTCAAAAGAATTTGCAGGCCTTCGACGAAAGTTGCTCCTCACACGCAACCATTGTGTGTAACTACACCAGAAGATTAGGTCAACCTCATCACCCTGAAAATAAAGTGTCAAATAAGTTGCCGCTTAAGTCCCTAGTCGATTGTGGGGCGTCGAATAATTTTATTTAACGCCAATCGCTAGAAGATCGCAGACTCAAATTTATTGAGCGCAGCATCCCTCTAACGAGGATGACAGTGCGCCTAGCAACAGGCCCATCTGTAATGGTAAAGAAACGTGTAGTTGGTATCCAATACACGTTAAAGGGTAAACAGTACGATGATGATTTCATCATACTAGATTTGGATGACAAATTTGATGTCGTCCTTGGATAACCATGGCTCACATGTACGAGCCAAGTATAAATTGGCGAATCAAGCCGTAACGATGCCTGTCTCTTGTTCATCAGATGGATAACTGATGAACGTCTTAGATCATCCACAATTGTGTGGATGTCCTACACGTGAGTGCGATGGTCTAACTTGTGGGTCGGTCGTTGGCATGACTCCACAAGATCTCAGTTTGGATACCCAACACACTGTGGATTTAGATCCCGACGGCTGTGCACAAGTACAGGCAGCGTCGAAGTTCGACCACTCGAATAGGTTGAGTGATACGAAACAAGGATGCTTGCTTAAAAAGCAAGATCCAAGAAAGTATAAAATGCCCGTCTATAAAGACAGTGCGAAAAGTCTTAGATCGATTGGAAAGTCGATCGTAAAGGATATTGCTGTGGTAGCGCAACCACAGCTAGAGGCAGTTGGGAAGTATACTCCCCAAATAAAAGTTGAGGGAATAAGTCCTCAAGATTCCGTGTGAATAAGTCCCTAGGAAACTTAGACCATAAATGTCTTAGTAAACAATGGATCAAGAGTAGGCGCTTATACACTTGATCTAATAACGCCTCCGAAATTAACTTCGGCGATAACTCAATTGCCAACGCTAAGACCGACACGATTCTTGCGTGATCTACGTAGTGGCAAATTCAAGATTAAATAAAATATACATATATGACAACAAGCAGATCTGGGTACTTGTCCCAGATGGCAACCACGTGGTTCTCAGCAGCTCATCGATGGACGATAGAGTCCTCAATGAGAAGACTCGGATTGAACTTGGGAGTCGTTAAAAATTCCTTTGTAGAAGGATTTGATCGAATTCAACGATGTTTTCTCTAGAACCGTACCCTGCGATTTGCCTAAGGATAAAGGCACTCGACACGAAATCAACCTGATACCAGATTTGGATAGTGTGTCCTGAAGCAGTAGCCATTTCCTCGTGAAAACAAGTATTAGCGATCTACAATTCTTTGCCGATCGCTTAGCAGCGGGCCATGTGAGGGAGTCAACCACCCCACATAGCTCTCTAACCTTCTGTATGCGTAAAGCGACATAAATGGGGCAGATTGTGCGCGCTTGCAATAAAATGGACGCTGGAATGGAACCGACTCAAACGCCGATACCTCGAAAAGACGTAATCATTGATGGTATTTCGAAGAGCACTAGCTCGTCTATGGGTCTGATGGATGAATTCTATCATATCCTTATGCATGAACAGGATATCCCGTTCACAGCAGTAGGTACACATGGTGTACGAGCAGACCCAGATAAGGTTAAATCGGTAAAGGAATGGTCAATCCCACGGCAGGTGAAGGATTTGCGCCAATCCCTAGGGCTTGTTAACTACCTGCATTAATATAGCAGAATTATGCTGAGCAAACTTAATTATTATCTGACCTGCTTAAAAAGGACGCAGAATGGGCTTGGTTCAAAGAACACGATGATGCGTTCACATCAGTGAAGCAATCTCTTGTAGAGACACCGTATTGGCATTGTCAGACGCGGATAAGCCCTTTAGCGTCGTCTGCGATGCAAATAATTATGCAATCGGCACCGCGCTCATGCTGAAGGATGACGAAGGCGTTGACCGTGACATATCTTATCAGTCCCAGCTATTAAAGCCGCGGAACTGAATTACCCTATGCATGACAAAGAGCTACTTTCAATGAAGTATGCTCTTGTCAAGTTTCGTGTGCACCTATTGGGCACCGAACCATTTGTGGTTTATACGGATCACGCATCACTGCGGACCACAATATACTCATCACCGCACCTCTCGCCTAGAATGGCAAGATGGCTTGCGTTCTTCTCTAAAAAAAAAATTAAAGTTGAATGCAACCGGGTAAGTCGAATGTTTTGGCTGACGATTTATCGCGCACAGACTTCGAGACAAGACACCAGGATAGTGTGTCTAGTGCTAAAGCAGAATTCAGCCGTCAACGTTGGCAGCCATGAAGCATACCACGTGACGAGCTCGTTAGCCTCTGAGATAAAAGAGAGATACAGTCAGGACGACCATTGTCGCCTGCTGTTAGATCACTTCGGTGGACGAAAGGTTTCCCTTCCGTCGCACCTGAAAGCTAAGCTCAATCGCTTTAGCTACAGCGATGGCCTGTAATGGCATCAGCTGTCACCTTGTGATCCCTTGAGAATCTATGTGCCTCATGACACAGATCTCAAGTTGATGATCCTTCACGAGCTCCATGATGCACCATCTAGTGTGCATCTAGGCCGTGAAAATACATTCTTACGAGTGTCAGAGGAATCTTGGTGGCCACACTAATATCGATGGGTGGCCAACTATATTCGCTCGTGCAAACAGTGTCAGCGCATTAAGCCTGCACCGTCCAGCAGTGCGCTACTAAAGCCGCTACCGATTCCAACCAACTGTTGGAAGTCAGTAAGTCTGGACTTCATGTTTGGCATGCCGCCCGATCATAAGGGTCGGACGGGGCTAGTCGTCTTTGTAGACAGACTGAGCAAAATGGTGCAGTTAGCACCATGTAAAAGATCGATCACAGGTAAGGAGGCAGCTCTCTTGTTCCTGGATCATGTTTACCGACTACACGGGTTGCCCGAGTGTATAGTATCGGACCGGGATCCACGTTTTACGTCTGGTTTTTGGCGACATGTGTTCGAGCTGCTAGGTAGAAAGCTCCACATGTCGATTGCAGATCATCCCCAGACCGATGGCCAAGCAGAACGTGCCAATCGGGTCATGGCGGATGTCTTACGCACGAAAGCAACTCCCAAAGAATGGAGCAAGCAATTGCCCTTTGTGGAGTTCGCTATAAAAAACACGAGGAACGCGGATCCCTCAGCATTATCTTCTCGAGAAGGTTCATAACCCTGACGATCCTTCGTTAGGACATCATAAAGATCCGAAGTTAGTCGCAAGACTTGGCCCTCGAGATCCACAATACGTCGTTTAACAGCGCTTAAAGCCTGCGACTAGACGGACGAAGGTAAGGCAGCCGCGAAAAGGTGGGCGAGACCGCCACTCCTATCGGGCGCCGCCTGCACTAATGGATGCGGGTATGAATCAACGCTTCCTTGTTGGAAGGTTGCTTGCCCACCGCTCCATGCGACAAAGGTATCAAATCCTCGTCCAATGGAAAGGTTACCCGAAGAGTTTTGACTCTTAGGAGCCGATCGATACCCTACGTATTGACGTGCCCGGCTTGGTGGCTGCCAATGAAAAGGAGCACCAGCCGAGGCCTCTTCGCTAGTCTCAAATGAACTAGCAGAAGCAGCGTTGTGAATTGAATCAGGGGTACAGTACCGCCCATGATTTCTTTCACACGCTAGCGGGCGTAATTAATTCGCTGCGACCGCTGTTTAATCGCATCGGAGTGCGGATGAGTGCGGCGCGTGCATTCCGTCTCGTATTGGTCCGGTATATCATTTGAACGCAACACGACCGGGATCGGGAAAATACGCCCAAGCGATTTTACCTGAGCCTTCCATGATTTAAAGACACTATAATATTCATGAGCGTATAGAAGAGCGCGCTCTAGGAGCGACGCTCTTGGCCGTTTAAACAAGGCCATTTTTATGGAGGGGACATCGGTGATATGCCACCAGTCACATAGCCACGTTCAAAACGACTGGCTTGTGACGCCGACTGAGCACGTTCACGTGTTCTCGGCGGAGCTTTAGGCTCGGAATCCTCTATGTCAGAGCCATTATGGATAATGATATGAGCATAAGGCGTTGTGGTTATACCCGTCAGAGAAGCGGCTGCGCCTTTATGGGCAGCGCTCTCATTACCTGTCGCTGCGCTATCCAGCGCAGACGACGAGACAGCATTCGTAAATGTTGCTGTCTCCATGTTGTGAGCCATGAGAGAAGTTTGGATGGGCAAAAATGCGCCATCATCCTTCCTTATGAGCTCGTTGTCCGCATCACCACTATGAGGTGACGGCAACGGTGTCGACTCATTGTAGTCGACAATGAGCGACAGATCAACTTCTCCCTGATAAAGTGGGATGGATCCTTGAGCCCCGTTAACGCGACAGCAGCAGTAGCTGTCGGCGTTTCGACTAAGGCATTGGGCGCTGCCGGCGTGTTAACGCGGCGCGTACACTTAGCTCGAGGTTGAGTGGGTGTCTTCGCAGACGACCCACCAACGTGGCCCCTTTTAGGTGGCATCTTTGGCGCCGTGTATGCTACACAGGTCGCTAGAGTGACTGAGAGAACTAAATGCGCATGAAGCAGCTCGAAATTCTTCCTTCCTCTTTGATGAATTTTAAAATGTAATTCGTTCTTTAAGGGAAGGGGTGGGGATGGTGTAACGGGCTAACGTTGCCCTCATGTTACACAGTGTCCGTTAAGTACACTTGGTGTACTTACGGGGATAAGTACACTTGGTGTACTTACGGGGATAAGTACACTTGGTGTACTTACGGGGATGGTCAATTACTTAAATAAAGCAATTAGATCCATCACTCGGGTGTGGTTCACATTTCACCACAACTTACGCAAGAAAAGACGGTCTAACCGCTTCCTCGCTGTGCTAGGGTGTGTGTCTAAGTAGAGCGTGGCCCCATTAAGACGTGGCCGCCTACATAGAACCTTCCTCTGCACATCTGTACGTGAAATAGTCGAGGCACCTCACCTTCACTGTAACGGGGTGTATCGTTACATGAAATTAACACTTAAGGTTGTTAATTAATCCATTTAAAAGGTAGATAGTATTTAGAGAATATTACTTTATATAGCAAGGCTCGGAAATCTTATCCATCAATAGGTATAAGCCATTATATCTATTTATCCCGCAGACTAATAAGCTGTAAACGTAAGCAAAGAGAGAGACAGATAAGATTTCAATTGCATATTTGGAATTAGTTTATAATTAAGTTAGCATCAACAGATAGAAAGAAGAGAAACTTTATTGTATTAATACAGTTTTCATCTAATTGTCCATTCCTATACGTCTGATATAGAGCACTTTTTATGGCAAAAGTCAGATGCGTCAAAGACGATTCTGGCAGGCCGACAAGGATCAGGCAGAGCCAAAGTCGAGGCGTGGATGGAATTTTCTTTTGCCGATTTAATATTGTCAATCTCGGGTCTAGTCCAGCACCAAAAGGCTCTACCTTAGCGAAATCTCTATAAAGCAACGGTTTCCGATGAAGCACCTTAACGAGACACACTCTTTCTTTTTAAGGTAGTTGTCCTTAAAGAAGTTGTCTTAAAGAGTAGTCTGCCTCTGCACGTACTAGTGTACGTGAAGTGACGTAAGGCACCACCCGCAACTGAAGCAGTGCGAAATGGATGTACCGAAGCAGTACAAGTCGTAGTGCCCCGTTACTCCTGGTAGCACTTTGTAGTCCGTCCATGGACCACATTTCCAGCATCTAACATGGACATGTCAGATGATAGTGGGAATACGCATCACGTTTCGCGTGATAGCTACTCCTTTTTAAGTGACATAGAAAGGAGTGCGGTCGTACGAATGAGTTCGACCGTAGGTAGCGATGCCATCTTGGCCATGCTGTCCGGTTTGGACAGAGATGCCCTCCATTCAGCCATCGCCAAGTTTATACAAAAAATGAAATTGACGAGGTGAAGGAGAAGGTAGCCTTGCTGAATCAGCAAGGCTCTCAACAGGCAGAATTATTGAGGTTACAACAGGTACAGACCCCAGTACCTGGGACGACGCATACGCGTCGTCCCGAAACTCTAGAGGTTGATATCTCTAAGTATAGGGGAGCTGAAGAAGACTCCCTCTTAAGATGGTTTGTCGAGTTGGACGATGCCATAAGGGCACGTCACGTCATCGACGAGCAAGTGCAAGTCGCATACGCTAAATCAAATTTGGCAGGTTGTGACAAAACATGGGCATTGGGCCTTAAGTTGCGCGACCCATATGTCTTTGGGAGCTAAAGGCTTTTAAAGCCCGGCTCAAACAGACGTTTGAACCGCCTAGGGCTGAGTTCAGAGCTCGTTCAGAGCTTCTGAAACTCAAGCAAGGCAAGCGTGATGTTCGCGCATTTGCCCAGCACACACGACTCTTAGCGGGACGTATTACAAATAACCCAGTCCATGAACACACGTTGATTACGGTGTTAATGCAAGGTCTTACAGATAGTCTCGTAAAGACCCACGTGTTCCGCTTGGAACTGGATACGCTTGAAGAAGCAATATCCGTTGCGGAATAGGGGGACTTTAGCATGAGACAGGCTCAAGCTAGCTCGTCATGGTATCGTCCTCCAAGACGACACGAGCTAGGAGGTCCAGATCATATGGACCTCTCTTACGTCGAAAGCGAGAGACCTCGCTTTTCGAGTAATAAGCGATGGCAGTGATGCCATCGCTGCCAAAACTTAGGACACTACGCTCATGAGTGTAGTGCCCCACGCCCAGTACCGAAAGGTACTGAACGTAATTTTGGAACGAATGCTAAATAGGGCAACGGTCGCGGGTCCGACGTTGTTGCGAAATCGCAATAGCGAGGCGGACCGTCAAAAAACGGTCGGGGTCAGTAGAGGCGCAACGCCCTAGTGATCCAGCAACCTCAAGAGAATTTGCATATCTCTTGACGAAAGTTGCTCCAGACACACAATAATTATGTGTCTCTGCATCTGGTGATGAGGTATCCCTCATCACCTTGAAATTAAAAGTGACAAATGATTTGTCACTCTGAGCCCTAGTGGACTGCGGAGCGTCAAATAACTTTATTCGTCGCCAGTCGCTAGAGGCTCTTAGGCTCAAATATGTTGAGCGCGACTTCCCTTCAACGAGGATGACGGCGCGTCTAGCGAAAGGCGCATCGATAATAGCGATGCAACGCGTAGTGAGATTCCAATACACGTTAAAGGTTTACAGTATGATAATGATTTCATCATACTGGATTTGGATGACAAATTTGATGTCATCCTAGGTCTACCTTGGCTCAGAAAATATGAGCCAAGGATCAGCTGGCAGCATCGATCCGTAAAGATGCCTGCCACTTGTTCATCAGATGGCCATCTGATGAACGTCTTGGAGCGTCCACAAGCGTGTGGATGTACTACGAGTGAGTGCGATGGCCTCACTTGTGGTACGGTCGTCATTGCGACTGCACAAGATCACAGTGTTATTACTAATCACCCTGTGGAGTCAGCTGCCGGCGGCTGTGCGAATGCACAGGCAGCGCCGAAGGTCCACCACTCAAAGAAGTCGAGTGGTTTGGGACATGAATTTACGTCTAGCGGGCGACATTCAAGGAGTATACCGGTTGCCCCAAAGGGACAACACGATAATCCTAGGTCGAGTAGAGAGTCGACCGTAGAGGACCCGACTGTGATAGCGCAATCACACTCGGAAGACGTTGAGGGAATAAGGCCCTACGTGCTTATGGAGAAATCTCCTTTAATAGTTAATGTTGAAGTGACTAGACTTCAAGTTCCCGAGGGATTATTTCCTCGGCAGCATGTGGATAAATCCCAGGAAGAAACCGAGACATTAAATGTCTTGGTTAATGACGGATCGAGAGTAGGCGCTTATACTCTTGATCTGTATGCGCCTCCGAAGTTAACTTCGGAGATAACTCAATTACCAACCCTAGTACCTACGCGATTCTTGAGAGATCTGCATGGTGGTAAAATCAAGCAGATCTGCGTACTCGTTACAGAGGACGAATACGTAACCGATATTCGGTCAGCGGTAATTTTTGCATAGAACGAACGGGTTCTCAGCAGTCATCGATGGACGAAAGTGTCCTCGATGCGAAGACTCGGATTGAGAGATATGCTACTCAATCCTGGGAGTCACTCAAAACAAATCCTTTATACAAGAATGTATTGGAATTTAGGGATGTAATTCCTGAAGCAGTTCCATGCGAGTTGCCTAAGGATAAAGGCACTCGACATGAGATCGAGCTCAAACCGGGCTCGAAGTACTGTGTTACTGTGTCATGAAGCAGTGACCACTGCCTCGTAAACAAGTACTTGTGATCGATAAATTCTTTATCGATCGACTAAGAGCGGGCCATGTAAGTGAGCCAACATCCCCACATAGCTCTCCGACGTTTTGAGTGCAAAAGGCCACAGGAGGGTGGCGGATAGTGCACGCATTCAATGAACTGAAGGCTGCAACGGTACCGGCTCCAACGCCGATACTTAGAGAAGTCGTAATCATAGATGGTATGTCTAAGAGTACCATCTTTTCGTCTATGGATCTGATGAATGGGTTCTATCAAATCCTTATGCGTGAACGGGACATCCCGTACACAGCAGTGAGCATTCCCAGTGAGATGCTCTGGAATGGCCGAGCCACGGACGGAAAGACGGACGTGAAAGTTCATAAAGCTCACGTTCGTCAGGTCTTACACTTATGCGAAAGCATAAGTTGTACGCAAATCTCAAGAAGTCTATATTCGCTGCAAGCGAAATACCACTTCTTGGGTGCATCGTCGGTAAACACGGCGTGCGCCCTGATCCCGAAAAGATCAAGGCAATCACCGACTGGCTAGTTCCAGTCGATGTCAAGGGACTTAGGGAATTACTTGGGCTAGCGGCGTACTTGCACAAGTACTCTCGCAATTATGCATGGATGAAAGTTCATCTCTGTCGTCTCTTGTAAAAAGACGAGAAATGGTTATGGAACGCTGATTGTCAGCGTTACTTTAAATGTATCACGCAAAGCTTGATGCAATCGCCTGTCTTGGCGATTGTAGATCAAGACAGACCATTCCATTTGGTCTGTGACGCCAGCAATTTCGCAATCGGCTGCGCGTTAATGCAATACGATACAGACGACGCCTCCGCGCCGTCTGTTATTAATCGTGTCAGCTGCAACCAGCTGAACGCAATTACCCAGTGCATGAGAACGAACTCCTTGCCATGAAATATGCACTGGCTTAATTTAGGATCTATCTTCGAGGAGATAGACCATTCAATGTATATACGGACCATGCGTCATTGCGCACGGCCGTAAACAGCCCACATTTCTCGCAAAGAATGGCGAGGTGGCTATCCTTGTTCGCGGAGTATAATTTCTCAGTAGAATATAAACAAGGACGACTTATTGTCGTCGCGGATGCGTAATCACGCCGACCCGAATTTGAGCCGGCTAGGCACTCCAACAGTGGAAATAATCCCACTGTTGCGACACACACTACGAATTTTCCGTCAACTTTGTTTGATGACATAATGAAAGCATACGCAGAAGATAAGGACCTTTTGAGTTTAATGGATCATCTGATAAATCCATCCGATAAATCTTTTAAAGATTTACCGGCTTTATATCGATCGTCATCCGATCGATACACAACACGCAACGGCTTATTGTTTTACACAGCCGTTGCCGGCGACACTCTTTGACCATCCGTTTTTGGGTGATTGGATGTTGACATAGTCAGCCGTGTTCCGAGAGATCGGAACACGGATTGCCAGAACTCCGCCGTGAACAGTGATCTCTATCCGAGACCAATTCACGGGGTAGACCGTGGAGTTTGAATACCGTGTCGAAAAGGACACGGGCACAGCCCGGAGCGTAATCGACTCTGGTACTGCAGCAAGATGGTACATCTTGCTGAATCTGTCTACAAAAACAAGAATTCCATTGTTTTTGTGATCGAATCCGAAGACGAAGTCCATAGATACGGAATACCAACACTCTGCCGGAAGGTAGAGGTTGGAGAGTGCACGGGACGAAGGGCTAGGCTTCACCCGTTGAGAATGTACTTGCGCACGAGCTGATACTGGCGGGGCCAATAAAAGTCGCGATTTACTGTGAGGTAAGTCTTCTCACGTCCACGATGCCCACTTGTTAGTGCAGCGTGACACTCATACATGATGCACACAAGCGCAAATCATTGTGAGTTGGGACGACGACACGTGAACAGAACGCGTAAATCGCGTCCTCGAAGAGATACTTCGAGGTTACGTCCAATAGTATCCGAATTGGAGCGAGTTTTTACCGATGGTCGAATTCGCCATCAATAATTCGGTGCATGCGTCTACAACGCATACACCGTTCTTCGTGAATGGCTTACGCCATCTTCGCTTACCCACCCCATTACAGGGATCCTCTAGTTTAAGGGGGGATGGACTCGCACGAGCTAAACCACTTCTGGCTCATGCTCATAACGCGTCGAAGTTAACAACGACGCGAGTGATGTCGATTTCTTCGACATCGACATCGAAGATGCGAAAGGTCTCATGGCAGTGCGCACAAAGCGTACTGAAAAAGACAAAACAAATGAGTCAGCAGAAGAATTTCTGCTAACTCGAGAATCAATAATTTGTTTCGTTCAGAATTCCATTGCTAACGCAGTGGACCGTCAGAAACGGAATGCAGACAAAATGGAAGAGCAAATGTTTATTCATTTAAAATTAATGATCTAGTGCTACTCTCTACGATTAACCTATCTAAGCGTGTAATCACTAATGTGGGTAGCAGTAAACTACTACCCAAGTTCATTCGGCCATTCCGTGTTCTGCATCGCAGAGGCAATGCGTACACAATAGAATTGCCACGTAAGATGCAAACGCATCTTACGATTCACGTTGGTCGGCTCCGCCGGTACCATCAGTAGCGGTCTCTTCCGAGGATGGATCTGACCACCCTTTTTAAGAATCCCTTAAAGATTCATGTGGTCACGAACCAGATTCTCATGCTGAATCTGGACATTTTCATGTCGGGTCCGAAGATCCTCGAAATCGCGATGAGCTGACGACAGCTCATCACGAAAAGCGGGATATTTCCGTTCGTACTCCACCATGGAGTACGCACTCTTCGAACGGTCTTCCAACCTATCGATATGGAGAGCCTGCACCGTCTGCTCCAACGAGCGACGCTTGCCGCGCTCGTGGTCAAGTCCCTCCTCCAAATCATGGAGGAAGTGATCGATTTTGTTGATCTTCGACTTTAGATCCGACATACGGTTCGGATCTAATTTTTCCTCCTCCGCCACAACCATTGGTGGATTCCCACGGTGGTCAACGTTTCCTTGTGGAACGTATCAGAACCATCGTGATGTGAAGGGGCAGCGAACGAGTTATCTTGTTCGCTGGCGCGGTTATCCACCTTCACATGACAGCTGAGAACCTCGTTCCCAGCTGGTTGCTGACGTTGAGGGCCTCGTCCGTCAGTATGACGAGACCCATCCGTTGGATCAGAAGGTCCATCGGAAAACACGCGCCCCTGGCGCCTGTAAATAGATTGCACAACGTCAATCGCATCCCGCATCTCAATAGAGATGCGAGCCCTTCCCCAGGGCGAAGAAAGGGAATAGACATCCCCTTTTACCCTCTTCGAGTTGTCTACACAACACGGACAGGGATCACCCCACGTGAGGCATGGAAGCCCAGCCTCACGTGACAACCGATGCAATTTATACTTTGCACCGGTTGGAGTTCTTTTCTCAAACTTAAC
>NC_090610.1:7769634-7770076 GCF_004359215.1 Bremia lactucae | reverse complement strand
TGTAAATCGATTGCAAAACGTCAATCGCGTCACGCATCTCAATAGAGATGCGAGCCCTTCCCCAGGGCGAAGAAAGGGAATAGACATCCCCTTTTACCCTCTTCGAGTTGTCAACACAACACGGACAGGGATCACCCCACGTGAGGCATGGAAGCCCAGCCTCACGTGACAACCGATGCAATTTATACTTTGCACCGGTTGGAGTTCGTTTCTCAAACTTAACGCGATTCGCGTTAAGTTTTTGAAGCCAGGCTTCGCGTCCAATGTCTTTGACATTGCGAATGAACGCGCTCCAGGCTTGCATAAGCGAGACTTTATCTCGCTTATTGTTGCCACTAAACCATCGATGCTTAAGAAAAGCATCGAGATAAAAATCCTCCCCAGCGCGAAAGTTCTTCGCGCTGGGATCAAGGCCATGTAGCTTTATCGCAATAATTAAGGG
>NC_090610.1:7769139-7769534 GCF_004359215.1 Bremia lactucae | reverse complement strand
GTCATAGGGGTCCCCGAGATACTTGTGGTCGGCTGCATCGTTGGTACACATGGTGTACGAGCAGACCCAGACAAGGTAAAATCAGTAAAGGAATGGCCAATCCCACGGCATGTGAAGGATTTGCGCCAATTCCTAGGGCTCGCTAATTACTTGCATAAGTATAGCAAGAATTATGCGGAGCAAACTAAACCATTATCTGATCTCCTTAAAAAGGACACAGAATGGGTTTGGTTAAAAGAACAAGAAGATGCGTTCACATCAGTGAAGCAATCTCTTGTAGAGGCACCGGTCTTGGCATTGCCAGACGCGGATAAGCCCTTTAGCGTCGTCTGCGATGCAAGTAATTTTGCAATCGGCAGCGCGCTCATGCAGAAGGATGACGACGGCGTTGACCG
>NC_090610.1:7754334-7765149 GCF_004359215.1 Bremia lactucae | reverse complement strand
GTTTGGATGGGCAATAATGCCGCATCATCACTCCTCATGAGCTCGTTGTCCGCATCACTACTATGAGGTGACGGCAACGGTGTCGACTCATTGTAGTCGACAATGAGCGACGGATCAACATCCTCACTGTTAAAGTGGGATGGATCCTTTAGCCCTGTTAACGCGACAGCCGCAGTGGCTGTCTGCGTTCCGACTAAGGCATTTGACGCGGCCGGCGAATTAACGCGGCGCGTGCGCTTAGTGCGAGGTTGTGTGGGCGTCTTCGCAGACGACCCACCAACGTGGCCCCTTTTAGGTGGCATCTTGGGCGCCGTGTATAGAAACACGTGCGCGAGAGTGATCGAGTGAACTAGCGGCGCGTAAAGCTGCTCGCAGTTCCTCTCTCTACTCTGTCGAATTTAAAAATGTAAATTCGTTCTTAAAGAGGGGGATGGTGTAACGGGCTAGAGTTGCCCTAATGTTACACAGTCCCCATTAAGTACATTTGGTACTTAAGGGGATGGTCAATTACTAAATAATAGTAATTAGACCCAACACTCGGGTGTGGTGCACATTTGTGACCAACCCTTGTGGATGTGATGCACATGGGTGCATTCACATTAGGAGGGATGACGCCCAGCGTCATCCATGATGACGGCTAGCGTCATCAGTTACGCGAGGTATCTATAAAGATACGCTCGCAATACATATTAAATGATATCTATAGAGATAACATTTTAATTGGTAAAAATAGGTATTTGTATTTAATTCTATTAAATATAAATCAGTCTGAAAATTACTACCTACTTGGGAAGTGCGCACGAGGAGACGGATTACCGCTCCCGTGACGTCACTTCACCAGAGTTCTTAGTGTGTTGGGTGAGGTCGCTTGCGCGCCCACCACAACTTCCTCACTGCACGCAAGAGAAGCAGGTGCAAACCGCTTCCTCGCTGTGCTAGGGTGTGTGCTTAAGTAGAGCGTGGCCGCATTACGACGTGCCCGTCTACATTAATACAGTTTTTATTTAATCCTCTTTAAGGTAGTTGTCCTAAAGGGTAGTCTTCCTCTGCACGTACTAGTGACGTATGGCACCACTCGCAACTGAAGCAGTGCGAAGTGGACTTGTACTGAAGCAGTACAAGTCGTAGTGCCCCGTTATATTTACTGTAATCAGTGTAGGTTGACTAGTACTGTCATCAGGGAACATAGGGTTACAATTTTAAAATTCAGGGTAAATTCAGAATCATTGATCTTCTAAATTAAAAAAATCAGCTGCTTTTCAGACCTTCTGCTCTATCACCTTGGTTATAGTTTTACGCGACCGGACGTGCTCTTTTATCGATACTGCTCCTTTATCGTGAAGCTCTCAATGTTTTTTTCGTACTTAGTGAGGACATTACCCCGGCCACACACACCCACAACCTTTTAGACGCAAGGAAGTTTAATTGCCATGTCTTTCGGCGGGTTTGGCAGCTCAAACGTCCCTGCAAGCGGAGGATTTGGTGGATTTGGCGCCAATGGGTCTGGCGCAGGGTTTAATGCTTCTACAACTGCTTCTCCGTTCGGCGGTGCCCCTACCACCAGTGGCTTTGGATTGGGTACGTCAACATTCGGCGCGGGTGCGGTCAAACCGGCGTTTGGGGGCTTCGGGGCCGCGGCACCGACCACTGGAAGCACATTTGGTGCACAGCCTTCCACGTCGACAGGATTTGGCGGTTTCGGAACCTCCGCGCCGCCCCAAACAGGATTTGGTGCAACGGCAAACCCCGCGACCACCTCTGGTTTCGGCGCCTCATCGGCTTATGGCGGAGGCACAACTACCGGTGGCTTTGGAATTTCAGGAAAGTCAGCGTTCGGTGCAACATCCCCATTTGGTGCGAAACCAGCAACAAGCCCCAGTCCATTTGGATCTACTAGCGCATTTGGTGGTGGAGCAGGAACACCAAGCGCCTTTGGCGGAGGAGCCACGACGGGAGGCTTTAGCACCCCTGCGCCTGCTGGTGGTAGCATGTTTGGTAGCACGACAGGCGGATTTGGAGCGTCTTTTGCCAAGAGTCCATTTGTAGCAGCGCCAACGCCGTCAATTGGAGGCTTTGGCTCTCACGCCACAGGCACGACAGGTTCAGGGTTTGGATACTTTGGATCCCAGCCAGCCACTGGCGTAGCGACTGGTCAAGTGCAGGTTGGCACAGGCCAACCAGCTTATCAGCCAACACGAGAAGTGGAGCCTTCAGGAACAGGCGGTACAGCCAATTATATCTCAATCTCTCGCATGCCAGCGTACGCGCACAAATCCACAGAAGAGCTGCGCTACGAAGACTATCTCAAGCGTACAAATCCAGCTTCTGCCCAGGCGGCTGCTGTACAGAATGTTCCAGTCTCAGCACCAACAGCTACAGGCGTAACTGGAGCTTTTGGAGGCTTTGGCACGCAAACAAGCACTCCCTCTGCTTTTGGATCGACTTCAAATTTTGGCAGTAGCCAGCCCTCGGGATTTGGGGCACCGTCCACTGGTGGTTTTGGCTCCTCTGGGTTTGGCTCGTCGACCATTCCAGCGGCTTCTAGTGGATTTGGTGCATTTGGATCTCAGTCTACCGCTGCTGCACCAAGCGGCAGTTTGTTTGGAAATAATACTGCTGCTGTTACTGGCTCCAGTACATTTGGTGCGCCAGCCTCCAGCGGTGTCTTTGGTGCTGCTTCGAATGCCACCTCAGCTTTTGGAGCGCCTGCTACAGGCAGTGGGTTTGGCTCTACGACTGGTGCTTTTGGCAGCACTTTTGGCGCGGCTCCTCCTGCACAGACAGGCGGCTTTGGAGGATTTGGAACCACTCCAACCGCTGCGTCTAGTTTTGGGGCCTCTGCGTTCGGCAAACCAGCAACATCTGGTGCATTTGGAGGGTTTGGAGCCAATGCAGCATCTGCCGCTACCCCAGCCGCTGGTGGATTTGGACTAGGAGTTGTACAACCTCAAAGTGGAATGTCGAACTCGCTCTTCGGTGGAGCAAGCGCTTCAACCCCCGCTTCGACAGGCTTTTCATTTGGTGCCACTGCCTCCAAGCCCCCAGCTTCTGGTGGCTTTTCTTTTGGCTCTAATAGTGGTGCTGGTGCGTTTGGAAGTACGCCAGGGAGTGCATTCGGAGCTCCTGCCGCGCCCAGCGCTTTTGGGACTACTCCTGCTCAATCGATGCTAGGATCAACTTCGCAATTTGGCTCCATCGGTGGAGCGACAGCGCCAAGTGGCAGCTTTGGATTTGGGACCACGCCATCTGCTGCACCTGGTGGAACGTCAAATCTGTTCGGAGCAGCGAAACCCGCTTCAACCAGTCTTTTCGGATCAACTACAGGAAGCGCGACTAATGGAGGTTTTTTTGGAAATACTTTGGGTACTGGAAGTTCTTCTCTCTTTGGAGGGGCGAATCCAAGCACTGGAGCGTCGGGATTTGGCTTCAATAGTGGTAGCAGTTTTGGTAATACGGGCGCTAGCGGTTTTGGTGGATTCGGGACTTTGACGACTCCAGCTGCACAAACTGGAGTATACCAGACAACAGGGAATCTATTCGGACAGCCACAACAACAGCTTCAACCAGTTGCTGCGCAGCCACAGAATTTGGTGGCAGCTCCCGACAGTAATCCTTACGGCGCTGGATTGTTTGGAGCTGGGCTCGTTGAGCAAAATGTAAAGGCGGCTTTAGACCTTCGTTCTATTAAGTCTGACTCGAGTGCATTTTCGCGCTTTACTACCCTTGCTGATGATGTTGGACTTTCAAGAGGTCCGTTTGAACCAGCTTTAGTGACCCGACGCCAAACATTAAGCAATCGCCATGCCATTCCCGTGTCGTTTGTACGAGGATCTTTTAAAGGCTCTAAAAACCGACTATCAACGTTTGCTTCTTCAGCGTTGCTGTCTGCTTCTTCTCACAGATCCCTGTCTGGACAGGACGCAAACGGTGACAAATCTAGCAAGGAAAATGAATTCAAGTTTACATCATCTCTGTTCCGCAACTCGACGACGAAAAAGCTAGTAATTGACAAGAGCGAGCTGAGCTCTATTCGAGACAATGGAACGAATTCTCGCGTATCAATTGTTCCAATCACCGAAAATGACCTTGCTGATGTTCGTGAGATTGAAAGTTGTCGCACGCGATTATTAAAGCCTGGTGACGATGGCAAGTACAGTGTCACCTTTTGCAATCAAACGAACAAGAAACTCTTTTCATTGCTTCTGTACCCACACCAAACAGTAAAACAAGCAAGAGCATGTGTTAAGCAGCTGTTGCGTGAGAGCAGTGGGCTTACTACATCCTCGATCGCCGATATTGAACTCGTTTTTAAGGGTAGGATTGTGCATGACACGAGCACTTTTGAAAAGCTGCAGCTGAAAGAAGGAGATTCTATTGATGTCGTAGTAATCGAGGATTGTCCGATAGAGAAGGACCGTGCCGACCAGAGTGCCCCAAGCTCATTTACAACTATCGACGCACAGCCTTGTCGTCAGGTAGCATCGTCGAAACAATTCATGACGTATGATGAGTACTTGGCCGCTTCCAGTCGTGATGAAGATTCAAAGGAAACGCAAGAAAACGTCAACAATACTCTTGTCGCTCCTGCCTCGTCTTCATGCCCGGCGTTAAAGAACAAAGACTATTATACCAGACCCTCTTACGAAAGTTTGCAAGCTATGACGGATTGTGAGTTGTCCGAAGTAGAAATGTTTTCTGTTGGCTGCCGCGGTTTGGGAGCTGTTGAATGGATTGGTAAGACTGACGTGCGTAATCTCGATCTTGATGAATTAATTCATTTTGAAAAGAAAGAAGTGGTAGTGTATCAAGACGATGAGAAGAAGCATGATGTAGGCAATGGTCTTAACAAGCCTGCTATAGTTGAGCTTTTGGGCATTTTCCCTCCTCGCAGATCCACATCACCTGAGCAGTATAAGGAGCGCGTGAAGCAGCGCACTGAAGATATCGGTGCGACGTTTCTTGATTATTCTATCGAAAAAGGTATTTGGCGATTTCGTGTCGAACACTTTAGTCGGTATGGCTTTAATGACGATGATGACGATACCGACATGGGTGGTCCCAACGCTAGCAGCACGACACTAGTGCGCATTGACCAGCTCTCACAAGAGCCTGGGCTGAAGCGTGGAACTATAAAAAATCGAAGCAAAAAGCCTCTGTTGGCTAGACATAGTGATATTTTCCGCCAGTCTGGCATATTTGCTGGTCAGTCAAACAGCAACATTGCTGTTGTTTCATTTGGAGATGGCCAGACTAGTTCTACTGTCAGCAATAAGCTAATTGAGAAGCAAAATCATCCAGAAAGGGCTGAAGCTTTCTTAGAGTCTCGCGTGGATTTTTGCGCTGAAGAGGAAGCAAAACCCGCGAACGATGATTTCCCCGTCTGTGAGGTGTTTTCTGTGATTCCAAATACGCTAAAGCCGCTTGGATTTGAAAGCAAAGAACAGCTGCAGTCGGGCGAAAAGTCTACCACGTACCAAATGATGCTGCAAGCATCGAAGCGGGGGCAAGAAAATGCTGTTCGTAATCAAATTGATGGTGGCATGTTTATGGCCCGATCATTTCGTTGTTCGTGGGGCCCTAATGGCGAGCTGGTAAATTTGGGAAAGCTAACAACGCGTTTTGAAAATACGACGAATGTAGCAAGTCAGCGCTGTCGCGTTTGTGTCGAGTTTCCTCTTCGTCTATATGAAAAGGTCAAATCGGATTTACATGATGGGCTTAAATTGCACTACGAGTTTACCTCGCGTGAACGAAATTCCGATGACTTCATTGATCGGGATGGTTTAGAAATACCTGCTCAATTTTCCCTACCCGGTCGCGATCCGCTATTGAACTACATAAATCTGTACGTTGCTTACGCTGAAAATCTATCTCGGGAAAGGCCAAGCGAGAAGCGCATTTTGGTACTTTGGAAACTGGTTCAGGCTTTATGGGGTCAAGAGCATGTTATTAAGATGGAAGGTCATCCAGATACGGCGTTTAGCCTTCTCGCGTCACGTGACCACCCCATCGCACTGGAAAATTTCAACACATTTCAGATCATCGACATCCGTCGGGAGGCCATTTCGCAGTGGTTTGAGGCTGCTATACAACTTACTGAAAATGTTGTTATTTCCGGCGACACCCCTAGTCTGCAAGGCGTGCTTTGTCTCTTGTGCCAGCATCGAGTTGTAGAAGCTTCTGAAATGGCAATTGAGTGTGGTGATGTCCGCCTAGCAACGCTGATTGCTCAGGCAGCATCTTACGAGAGCGATGGCTTCCGAAGCTTGATGGAGACACAAATGGCTCAATGGAGCGAGAACGGTTCCTTAGAATACATGGATAAAACATTTGTTCTTATTTACAGTGTACTTGCGGGTAGTGTAGAAGTGTTGACAGCACATAAAGGTTCGAGTATGTCATGGATCGCGTGCCTTGCATTATTTATGTGGTACAAGCGCGGCCCTGCGATGCCACTTAAAACCGCGATTACGTTATACGAGAACGCAGTTGGAAAGCAGCAAGCTACAAGCTCGCGCTCACTTTGCCAAACTGCTGCGACGGACAAAAACGACCTACTTATGGAGCTATTGAAGCTTAATTGTGAAGACGTTGCCTCGCTCTGCAAAGTGTTGTCTCCCAGTGGCTTAATGAGCCAAAACTCGAATTATCTTGACTATGAAATGTCATGGCACCTTCAGAGCGTGCTGCTTGCTCTTGGCTACAAACTTGATCGCGAATGGGAATCGCATATTCATCAAAATTTTATACGGCAACTAGAAGGTGCTGGGCTGTGGGAAGATGCAGTATACGTTGCGCTTAACATTGCAGATGTGATTGAGCGCGAAAACACCTGTCGTGAGCTACTACTTCGTAACGCAGATGTCTTGAAATCGGATTCTTCTAATCAAAAAAAGTTTTGTAAGCGGCTAAGCCTCCCTCCGGAATGGATAAGTGAAGCTTTGGCTGTGCGGGCAGTCACAAAGCAGGAGCATCACGAGGAGATTGCGTACTGGGTAGCTGCTCATCGTTACGAAGAAGCTCATGCGAGCTTAATATCGCATGTGGCAATGAGCTATCTTTTTAGTAATGAGAAACATTCACTGATGCAGTTGCTTGTGGAGCTAGAACCTATGGCTATGTACATTCCTCAATGGAAGAGTTGTGAAAGCGTTGATACAATTGGAGGGGGTCTGCTATTGGAATACATTCGCCTTGACTTACAAAAAGGATTGGAAGTAGGTCTTGAGGAACGTTTTTCTCAGCGCGTGATGCTGATTTTGCAGCAGCTTTCAAGTGCTCGGGATGCCTCGGCTCACAACATTTCTTCCAAGGTCGAGAAGAATGTGGTTTTGGCACAAACGTGCGTGTCATCGATGATTGTGTCCCTGGCCACCAAGGCGATACAGTTGCGATCGCTGTTGTCATACGGGCAGGAAAGTGATACAACGAGCGACATTTTCTCAACCTCGAAACCTCTAGAGCTGGAGCCCGAGTTTTTAAATGTTCTTTCGCATTTAGTCACTGGGCGCGAGACCAGCTTCGTTGAATCGTTTAGAACGACTCAGCTAATGCACCTTTGCTCCACATTCATCGATTGGCGAGTGTAGTCAGTGCGTGAAGCCGCTCGATAGTAGTAGTATAATTACTCGGGCGTCTAATACGATTTAGTATGGTTACTGCTATGTGCCAAGTAACATTCGCCATTCTCTTAAAGACTTCGACATTAAAATTGAAGACCACTGTTAAGGCTGAAAAACGGCAAAGGCGGACGATGGAGATGAATTCCCGGAGGAGTCATGTGATAATCGCAGCACGTAAGCATCGCATAATTGACAATAAAGTAATGCCTTGTCATTTGGGTTAGACATGGTTAACGATTCAATTAATGGGCATACCTGCATATTAAGCAAATGTATCTGTACACTTTTAATGTAACGGGTACCCCTGTTGCACAGATATATTTTCAGAGGAGAAATAATAAAGGGATCCGCTACCCCCCCCCCAGTTTTCGCTAACCAACCCCCCAATGCAAAACCCCTAAGTTATTAATGAGTTACCCCAACGCTATACTAACGAGCTTTGATTGGCTGGAGCGAATACCCCTGGATTTGAATGCATGACAGAACGATCGCGATGGAAAAGCTTGTCTTTATACCATTCCATATTACCGTACCATACCCTTTCCATTTCGAACGCTACTACTAATCCTACTATGCACCAACTTAAAGATATCGTCCATACTACCTACGAATCCTTGGAAGAGGTTCGAATAGCAGTAAGCCGTCGATCCCAAGATGAGGGCTTCGTGTTTACTTGCAAAAAAACAAGGAGAGTTGGACAACGCTCCTGTAGGCGGGCACGTCGTAATGCGGGCACGTCGTAATGCGGCCACGCTCTACTTAGAGACACACCCTAGCACAGCGAGGAAGCGGTTAGATCGTCTTCTCTTGCGTGCAGTGAGGTAGTTGTGGTGGACGCCTTAGCGACCTCACCCAACGCACTAAGTACTCTAGTAAAGTGTCGCCACGGGAGCGGTAATCCGGCTCCTCGTGCGCACTTAGTAGGAAGGAGTTTTCAGACTGATTTATATTTAATCGTATTAAATATAAATATTTATTTATACCAATCAAAAATGTCATCTCTGTAGATAACACTATTATGTATTGCGAGCGTATCGTTATAGATACCTCGCGTAACGGATGACGCTAGGCGTCATCTCTCCTAATGAAAATGCACTTTTGTGCATCACATACACAAGGGTTGGTCACAAATGTGAGCCACACCCAAGTGGTGGGTCTATTACTATATTTAAGTAATTGACCATCCCCTTAAGTACACCAAGTGTACTTAACGGACACTGTGTAACATTAGGGCAACTTTAGCCCGTTACACCATCCCCCCCTTTAAGAACGAATTTATACTTTAAAATTCATCAAAGAGGAAGGAAGACTTCGAGCTGCTTCACGCGCCGCTAGTTCTCTCAGTCACTCTAGCGACCTGTGTAGCATACACGGCGCCAAAGATGCCACCTAAAAGGGGCCACGTTGGTAGGTCGTCTGCGAAGACACCCACTCAAACTCGCGCTAAGCGCACGCACCGCGTTAACACGCGGTGCGGCAGCGCCCAATGCCTTAGTCGAAACGCCGACAGCGCCCAATGCCTTAGTCGAAATGCCGACAGCTACTGCTGCTGTCGCGTTAACGGGGCTCAAGGATCCATCCCACTTTATCAGTGAGGAGTTGATCTGTCGCTCATTGTCGACTGGCAGCGCCCAATGCCTTAGTCGAAACGCCGACAGCTACTGCTGCTGTCGCGTTAACGGGGCTCAAGGATCCATCCCACTTTATCAGTGAGGAGTTGATCTGTCGCTCATTGTCGACTACAATGAGTCGACACCGTTGCTGTCACCTCATAGTGGTGATGCGGACAACGAGCTCATAAGGAAGGATGATGGCGCATTATTTTTCCATCCAAACTTCTCTCATGGCTCACAACATGGAGACAGCAACATTTACGAATGCTGTCTCGTCGTCTGCGTTGGATAGCGCAGCGACAGGTAATGAGAGCGCTGCCCATAAAGGCGCAGCCGCTTCTCTGACGGGTATAACTACCCTAGGAATTGGCGCAAATCTTTCACATACTTTGGGATTGGCCATTCCTTTACCGATTTAACCTTATCTGGGTTTGCTCCTACACCGTGTGTATCTACGATGCAGCCCAGCAGATGTATCTCGGGGACCCCTATGACGCACTTTTGCAAGTTGACGTACAATTGAGCATCCTTCAAAGTCTGCAACACAGCGTCTAAATCACTCTTGTGCGACTTTATTGCACTCAGCCCGTCCTCGGCCCTTCTATGCACGAATACATCGTCAAAGTAATGGGGCGCGTAGACACGGTGCTGACGAATCAAGTGAGCCACCACTCTGTTGAATGCCGCTGGCGCGTTTTTCAAACCTTGGGGCATCACAAGCCACTCCCATAGCATACCGCTTGGGGTGCTTACTGTAGTTTTGGCTACATCGATCTCTCTCATGAGTATCTGATAGTAGCCATCCTTTATATCCAACGCGGAAAATTTAGCTGACTTTATCATAGAGTTCAACAAAACATCTTTCCGCGGGATTGGCATTGAGCCGGTATGGTCGCCGTGTTCAGCTTATTGTAAGCATGAACCACGCCCCATCCACTTGTGGCTTTACGCACACGAAAGGTCGGGCTGCAGTGAGGCGATTTGCTCTCACGCACATGTCCCGCCTTGGCTCGCTTGTCGAAGAACTGATCGATATAATCGACTTGTATTTTCGACAACGGCCATTTTTCTGGTCACACAATACTTGGTGCCAGGTTCGAGGTCTATATTGTGCTCGATGCCCCTATCGCGATGTTTCCACAGAACCTCAAAGAACGGACTGTCTCTGAAGGCATCCCAGCCTTGAGCAGCGAACTGTTTCTTTATGTCCATTTCTACGACGCTCTTGTCCATTGTGGACGACGAGCAACAGTCCACCAAGTGGCCGACGAACCCTTTCCAACCACACCAGGCTCTAGGCACTATGCCGGTTCTTGCGACGCTTCACTTCCTGTCAACTCGTCGTCTATTGCCACAGGCTCTCGGCCCTATGCAGGACTATGGGACACATGACTGCTTGTCATTGCCCTTTTCACTGTCCCAGTTTCCACGAGCTAAATAGGAATTGGTGACTCTTGACATCCCGTCAACGCACCTCAACTGTGTTCGACACGACATCAGTTGCATACGCCTCTCGCAAGAGCACATCCTTTCCGGTGTCCTGCGTAGAGTTCGCAACTGTGCGTGTACGCCAGTCTATC
>NC_090610.1:7724086-7752861 GCF_004359215.1 Bremia lactucae | reverse complement strand
AGCAAGCGCATCTCTTGCACATACTCTTGTAGAGATCGTTTCGCCTGTCGCGCTCCAAGAAGCGCGCCTGAAGCAACACTTCGTTGTTCGGCGGCTGGTACATGGCGCGAATCTTTTCCTTAAAGATCGCCTATGTAGATAAAGGCCTTTCTGTCCGTCATAAGCGCCGAGTAAGCCCACTCTGAGGCCTTACCGCGCAGATGCGACATGGCGTACGACACCATTCCGCTGTCGCCCTCGATGAGCTGCGCGACACCGCATTGCTCCACGGCTAAAAGCCAGTGGACAATCGTGTGCGCCGCAGTTCCATCGAACTTAGCCGGGTCCATTCGAATAGGCCTCGGCTGATGGGGCCGGGCAGAGAGCACTCAACAGTCCTGTTGAGAGCCTCGCTCCGAGCCTGCTCATGCCTCAGCTCATCCTGAGTCTGAGTGACGGACTCCGCTGAAGCATGACCCTGTGCTTCGGACGCGGCCCTCCGCTGTCCGAGAACGAATGCCTCAAACTGCTCCAACTGAGCAACATGTTGCTCAGGAGGACAACCCACGAGGCTGGCCAGGGCTTGTTCACCAAGTCCCTGCGCGATTAGCCCTGCCACCTCCCGATGATGTTCGGAGAGGTGGGGAAAATGAGCCCAATCAATATTGAGGCTCATCCTCACGTACACACGCAGAGATGCGGGTTGTGGGAAGGATTTCAAGTGCTACTAAGTGTAGGCGGGCACATCGTAATGCGGTCACGCTCTACATAGACACACACCCTAGCACAGCGAGAAGCGATTTAGCCAGCTTCATTTGCGTGGAGTGAGTTACTTGTGTTGGGCGCGCTAGCGTCCTCACCCAACGCACTAAGCACTTTGGTTAAGTGTCGTCACAAGAGCGCTAATCCGGCTCCTCGTGCGCACTTACTAAGTAGGGAGTAGTTTTTAGACTAATTTAATCGTATTAAATATAAATACATATTTATACCAATCAAAAATGCCATCGCTGTCGACAACATTAATAAGTATTGCAAGCGTATCTTTCTAGATACCTCGGGTAACGGATGACGCTAACGTCATCCCTCCTAATGTGAATGCATTTATGTGCATCACATACACAAGGGTTGTTCAAAATGTGAACCACACCCGAGTGGTGGGTCAATTACTATATTTAAGTAATTGACCATCCCCTTAAGAACACCAATTGTACTTAACGGGACTGTGTATCATCAAAGCATCTTTCGCTCGTTACAGCTTCGACAGTGAAAATCAAAGCTTTTTGTCTGGATGCTCATGTTCGGGGGAACGCGATTTACATAACATTGATACTCTGGGTACTGCACAGAATTGGTAACACTTTTCTTTTTTTTCCTCCTGCTACTGATTTTATTACTCATCCAAGTCCATAATATTGTCAAACTGCTCCTAAACGATGTTTTCTGTAACAGCTTGAAAATCATGTCTCCTCTGTTGTGATCGACGTAAATTTAGCTTTCATATGTTAAGTTTGCAAGATTCTGCCATTTTCAGCTTCCATGTGCAAGCCTTTGCCATTTTGTCATATATATACATACAGCCTGTTGTGGAGCTACTCCGCTCCTAAAGTCAGAAAAAGACTCAGACTCAGAAAGTCTCTGAGTTATATAGAACTAATGGGTTTATTAGCGGAATACCCTCGCTTTTAAAGTCAGAGGAAGACTTTAGACTCATAGAGTCTCTTAGTTGTACAACACTAATGGGTTTAAAACTTAATGAGTCAAGCTATTCAAGCTTAAGGAATCCTAGTTGAAGGGATTTAGGGGTTCGTAGAACCAAGTGGCAACTAGTGCCCGAGAGGATATACCTTGAAAGGCTTCTATCTCTTACAGATTTACAGATCAATGCGCAAGCCTTAGGAAGGCACTAAACGCTTTAAGATCACAAGGGGAACTGCACTTTATCTAATGATTTAATCTAAAACCTTACCATAGCTAATTAAAAAAAAAGATTTTGGCCGCCAGATTTATATCTGGGGGCTACCACATTTGTTACCCATAATAAATGGGATTTAAGTAATTAACCATTTTAGAATAGGATAAAAGGGTAATTTATTCACGAAGTAAAAACCACTGTTGTTCCACAACAGTGGGTTTCTAACCGATGTGTGCCCCATTACACCCTCCCCCATCAGACTGTTGGCACCGAGTGACAACATTCGCTTCATTTCCTCTTTGAGGTTCCAACTAAACAGCTAACCATTCGGTTGTGTTTTTCTTTTCTTTGTCTCATGATAATCAAGCGTGAGTCAAAGACTTTTAGCACCTTCCTCGACTGAAAATGGTGGACTTTAAAAGTCACTCTTTATCAGATAATGAGGAGAAAGAGCGTCGCTCTTGCACGCCTTTCCTCCGGATGAACGTCGGCGGGCCCCGAATCCGTCCCCAGAACGTGGTGCCACTGATGTCTTGACTGCATTGAGCAGGGCACAGGACCCTAAGTCCAACATCATTACAAATCCGCTCGATGAAGAGCAAGAGCAGGAAATCCTCATATAGGAACAAGCTCGTCATCGAGCTTCCGAGATAGCGAAAGCTAAATTTAAAGCTCATAGTGAATACAGATTCACTCCGCTCAATGCGGAAGAGCGTCTCAAAGAGATCGGGGGTCACAGTTTGGCCATCTGGACCTCTGGTGACCCGGCGAGGACACCTAAGGATGTCGCTGCTCGTGACGCTCTTTGGGAGCATACCTTACGCCAAAGGTAATAAATGACGCTAGGCCAGTAACTGACGCGTTTACATGATCAAATTTGCGGGGCTTCAGTGATCTCGATGAGGGAAACAATAAGTGAAAGCGGAATCTCATTTGAGAACTGGGTCCAACGGGCCCACCGCCTCTGCAATATTTGGAATATCAGAGAGTTTGCGGAAGTGGCTGATGTTCGTTTCGAATGGAAGCATCGGTTCGATTTTGCTAAGCTCAAGGCCAAAGGCCAGTTACGTTCGGCATTTTTGCCACAAAATGAAGAAAGGTCTAGACGAAATTTAGTGTTTCGGTTGACCGTGCAAACATGGGTCGAAGCCGCACTGAGGCTATAAATCAATCTACTTAATCCCATTTGGAGCGGTGGTAAGCATCGTTTGACGCGAGTTGACCCTGAGCTTGGCGCTCAAAGACGTCAACGAGGTACGGGCAATCTTGCCGAAGAGGTACCTCAAACTCCCAATATTTTTCAGAAGAGGGGTACCCCAGCCACTTCACCAGATACTGGTATTGGCGGCACTTACGAAGGCGTCGCTTAAGAAACTTCTCCACAAGAAAGCGAAGGTTCTCTAGCGCATCAAGCAGCGCGGGAGAGGGACAAAATCTCGTCGGAAGCATTTGATGCTTTAAAGCACGAGGTGCAACTTCTTCGTGAGAGCCTTGGTCGGGTTGAGTGCTCTTTCGAGGCGGTTCAGAACCTGCTGTCGATGCTAAAGAGGCAGCAAAATCGTTTAGAAAGCCAGCTGGACATCCTGGTGAGGATGCAGCAATCTGCGGCACGTCCGCCTGTCTCGGCGCAAGCGCCTTAAGTCAACGTGGAAAGGGTCCTGATATGGCTTAAGCAAGCCAACGTAAGACACTGGGTGTGTACGCAGCTTGCTAGGAAGGTTTAACGTGTAAGCTAGGCTATTCTTGGCCACGACCGTAAATGGTCCAATAAAGCGGGGGCGCTATTTGGTCTTGAAGACCGCGGAAACCAAATTAATTGGTAGATTTTCAGCGTTTAAAAAAACTCGATCTCCGACCACATAATAATTGATACAGCTTCTGCCTTTGGCATCGGCTCGTTCTTTTTGTTTGTCTTGGCTATCAGCCATCGTGTCCCTTACATGTCTTAAGATACTAATCGCATCGCGAGAAACTCGATTACTTGTTTCCGAATGGTAACAGGGCTGATATAAGCAAGCCTATCGACTGATTCTGTCAACCAAGCACTGAGCTACGCAGTGGTATCGTTAATGGAACGCGTGGTGGGTAAGACCATTGACATAGAGCGAAGTATAGCCTGTAGAGGCATGTACTGCGTTATTTAACGCAACTCCACCACTGGGAGCATTGAGCTCCAACGCTTTGGTGTCTGAGCACACAAACTGCGTAAAACGTCTTCAATGACGCGATGACACGTTCAGTTTGACCATCGGTCTGCGAATGGTCCGCAGTGGACAAATCCAATCGGGTGCCAAGCACTCGGAAAATTGATTTCCAAAATTTACCCGTGAAATGGTGGTCCCGATCAGAGACAATTGCACTGGCAAACCGTGTTGTCGAAACACGCGAACGATGAACCGACTTGCGGCACCTACACCACCAATGGAATCCAGCACAACCGCTAAGTGAGCCATGTTAATCAATCGGTCAACTAAGACCACTATGCTGGTATTACCGGCCGAAACTTTCGGTAGGCCAAAAACAGAATCCATACTAATGGACTCCCAACACCCTATGGCTACAGGCAGACATGCCAGAGGTGCAGCAGCATGAGCCGACGGGTTATTGTCAAATTTTCCATGTGCGAAGAATCATTAATAAAGTTTGGGCCATCAATAAGTCTGGATTACAGAGCCGTAGGTATTTTCTCTACCGATATGACCACCAAGGACAGTATCGTGCGCCTCATAGAAGATTCGAAACTCGAATTCCCATAATGAGGAATAACGACGCGTGGAGGATCCGCTTCATCCGTGCAATAAAGCAACAGTTCGTTATCGATAGAAAATCGATGTATCTTGCACGCAAACGTGCCGACAATCTAAAACCCGATTCAATGCTCTTAAGAGCTTGTAGCAGAGCTATACACAGCTCATCCAGTGGCGTTAGCCGAACGGATTAATTGGGTAATAGGCGACATTATTTTCATACAATGAGAGAGCTCACAATCTGACCTGCGTGAGAACGCATCAGCCAAAACATTCTGCTTGCCAGGCTCATGCTTCACCTAAATTGTAAATTGTATTCGGCGAAAAAGTAAAGCCACCAAGCCATTATCTGTGTGAGAGATGAGGCGACTTAGTCGCAGCGTGTAACGACGCGTGATCTGTATATATCACAAACGGCTTAGAGTCTAGCAGACGAACTCGGAATTTGACAGCAACATACTTCATTGCGAGTAACTCTGTCATGTCATGGGTAGTTCTTTTTCGCAGCTTTTAAGCTGTCTAGACTCGAGCGCAATTACACCCTCCCTCGCGCCCATCATCATCTGTTTGTAACAGAGCACTGCCAATGGCAAAAGCTGATGCGTCACAGACGACACTGAAAGACCAATTTGGGTTTGACAGTGCCAGAATCGGGGCATGGATAAGACTATCCTTAACTGCTCGAAAAGCATTATTTTCGGTGCTAGTCCAGCACCTTTGTGTATCCTTTTACCCACTTACGCAAATCCTTTTGGTTTTAGGAGCCGGCCAATCTACTGTGGCTTTTACCTTAGCGGGATCCGCTCTAAGGTCCTGCTTTCCAATGTAGCATCCTAAAAAAGGAATTTCGTCTGCGCCAAAAATGCATTTAGATGCATTGGCATACAATTTATTTGTGCGCATACGCTCGAGCACTGCTCGCAAATGGTCTAAACGGTTGTCCATATCCGACCGACCCTGCTTCGCACCGACTATGGACAAAAATGTTATCGAAATAAGTCTTTGCATAACCTCGATGAGGGCGAAACAGTTGCGTCAATAGACGATTAAATGTTGTTGGGGCGTTGGAAAGCCCTTGTGGTATAACCAACCACTCCCATAGCATTTCGCTTGGGGTGCAAACCGCTGCAAGCGGGATATCGCTAGCTCGCATGAGATGTTGGTAGTAACCATCAACTAAGTCAAGAGCACTGTACATTGTACATCCCACCATATTGTTTTGAAGAACATCCTTCTACGAATGGGGGTTTGTGCTGGTAAAGTGGCAGCATTTAGCTTGTTATAGGCATGTACAATGCGCCATTTACCATTTGGCTTTTCGACACAAAATGTCGGTGTCGAATTAGAGAAATTTGTCTCTCTCGTACTATTCTAGCCTCGTGCTTAGCAGGGAAGAAATCGTCAATGACGTCACACTGTTCCTTTGATGTACGCCACTATCGTGTGACATAGTATTTAGTTCCTGGAACCAAGTCAATTTCATGACGGACACCTCTATCCGGAGGTAAAACAGATGGTGGATTGGTACATACCACATCTTGGAATTCCTTAACCAAGAAATAAAATGGATCCGTAGGATCTTGAAGGATCGATGGCCCACTCTGCGCACTAATTTTGTGTCATCAAGGACAGCTTCGTCCAGAAGTGACGATGGATTTAACTAGATCGTTGGTCGAATGGCCACCAGCTCAGATAAGTCGCCAGCCTTTAAGGCTCGGCTGCACTCATCAATAGACATTTCGTCTAGCCCTAAAAGAGCATGTAACGAAGGGATTGCCGCAAGGCTAATTTCTCCCTCAATGTCACTGGTTACACTATTTACAAGCGTGTGTAATTGCTCACTCGTAACACTTTGTGGGAGTATAAACGGTTCACGTCTCCCCTGTCTTGAAGTAGAGACAATAAGCCTCTTAGAGGCCGGGACATTCACGTCCCCGAATTTTCCAGCCTGTATTGGTTCTACACCAGACATGGTATCTAATTAGACATCCGATAAGGAGTAAGGTGACTCAGCTTTCTTATCCAGCAATCCTTACGTGTAACTTCACATGAATTGGAATGGTTGGACCCAAAATGCCCTGGCGAACCGCCAGCAGTGTCACTATTGACACTCAGTATGGTGCCACCTCGGCCGACCACACTCGGTGGACTTATACGTGCCACTCCACGTATCTCAGGGATATTACACCCTTGATGACTCGGCCTTAGGCCTACAATGCCTACAGCATTCAGTAATTCGTTATTACAACGAGTGTCACTCGACGGGGTACGTGCCGTTCCATCCCCTTTTTTTCTGAGTAGGGCTCACAATTAAATTTTCAACATTGGAGATTATTAACTCAAACACTCCAATGTGTATAATACTGACAGATTCAGTCAGTGAATCGCACCTATAGCGCTTTTGTTGCCTAGCAATGATGGGTTCATGACTCTCCAAAACTTTGCTAGGAACATTGCGCATGGTGCCTTAGGTCTTAGACCTCCAATCGATCCATCGCTGATGGCGTTCACGCCAGGCGATACCGTGGATGAGATCATTTCTCGAATCCAAATCAAGGACAAAACAGCGTTCCATACTATCAAAGTCCAGAAACTTTATACCTAAGTTCAATGGAACTCTGAGAACAGTGACACGAGTCCCAGTCGCTCAGCGAACAATGATTGTATCACCTTCATGCGCTTTATGGCGCCTCAACGTATTGTTGACTTCCTTCAAGGGAAAGACGTCAGGTATAATTGCAAGACCCTCCAGAGTCAACTAAAATTGACCATGGCTTATCAAAGCCCTTCACAGTCGCCTGAGCGACTAACAAGCCAGGCTTGTACTCACGCCTCGTGCCTTTGCGCCCCGAGCTAATTGGGCTAGGTCCTGTTTACTCTCACCTCCCAGAGGTTTGACGGAGCCTAGGTCTTTCCGAGTAGGGCGCCTCGCACCTACTAGGTATCGACTTTTCTCGCACCGTACCAGTTTTCTGGTATTGGTCGGAATTTGTGCTCTTTCGAGCTTTACGCGTATTTCGTAGGGACAGGTCGGACGTAAATGTTCCGTGCTTCCGCACATATAACATCTACGGATGTTCTTATGCTATTCCAGAGTTTGAAAAGCCTCTTCTCCTTCCTCAAGGAGGCTTAAATCCATGGGTTCCGGTCTATTAGACAGTACCCATGTGCTCGAAGAGCTTGTTTGGTATACAAGCGTGCTAACATGAGCAGACTTAGAGTCGAACTCAGCGCATAGCGCTATGGCAACTGCCTCTTCGAAAGTGGCATGATGAGATCGGAATAATTCCGTCCGGGCAAAGTACTCACCGAGACCCCCCACAAGGATTGTTACGACAGTTGCTTCTTGCACCGGGTCTTGATGCATAGATGCAATAATTCAACTCCTGCCCATAGTCCCCTAGGTTCGTTTACCTTGTTGGGTCGCTCTGAGCCGTAATCACATGCAAAAAAGCCTGATGATCAGGCGGTGCAAACATGCTGGTCATTTTTTTGTTTTAGCGAATTTGATGGGGAAAGCGTCGTTTATGGACTAGCTGCATGATAGTGCCCACTCCATGGCTCTATCTCCGAGCTTGGACGTGGCCATTGCCACCTTTGGTCGTTCTGTTAAGAACGAGGCGGAGTCAACGGACATCTCCATCTGCTTAATCCAGAAGGGAGGTTCTCTTCCTCTATGCCTTCAAATGTCTTCACATTGACAACAAGAGGGCGAGTCCTTAGCTCTGAATCATGATCTTAAATCGTTAAGTGCCTTCCTCAGGCTTGCACATTGATCTGTAAGAGATAGAAGCTTTTCTAAGGTATATCCTCTTGGGCACTAGTTGCCACTTGTATCTACGAACCCCTGAATCCTTTGAACTAGGATTCCTTAAGCTTTAATAGCTTGAACGACTACCTGAGTTGTTTAATTCATTAACTCAATAGAACTAAGTGACTCTCTGAGTCTGAAAGTCTTTCTCTGACTTTAGGAGCGAGGTAGCCCCGCAACACCTGGAAGCTTTCGAAGTTAATCTACGCCCGAGTCTTTATAAGACCTAAGCCTTCACTGAAATGGAAGAGTTTGCAGAACTTTCAGAGGCGCAACGCGCAGCTTATGACAAGCTCAAATCTTTATTTGGGCTTGAACATGTAGCCATTATATCCCAGGGACCAGAGGTCCAGCATGTAAGGCTTGAATCCTTCATGCGATATGAATTCTCCCTCATCGGCCAGGCACAAGATCACCTTGCGGCAACAATGCCAACCCGGAACATCTCTGTACCTAATTCAGAGCCAAAGGCTCGCTCATTAAATTCGCTGAAACAGCAAATGACTAGCATGTTTGCACCGCCTGATCTGGCTTTTTGCATGCGAGCACGGCTCATAGCGACTCGACAGGGTAAACGAATTCTAGATGCTTATGTCCAGGAGTTGAGAGCTTTCATTGCATCTATGCATCAAGACCCGGTGCAAGAAGCAATTGTCGAATCAATCTTTATAGGGGGTCTCAATGAGGGCGATATTTAAAGATCCTACGGATCCATTTTATTCTTTAAGAAATTCCAAGATGTGGTATGTACCAATTCACCATCTGTTTTACCTCCGGATAGAGGTGTTCGTCATGAAATTGACATGGTTTCGGGAACTAAATACTGAGTCACACGACAGTGGCCTTTACCAAGGGAGCCGTCTGACGCCATTGACGATTTCTTCCCTGCTAAGAACGAGGATGGAATAGTACGAGAGAGCAAATTTCCCTAATTCGACACCGACATTTTGTGTCAAAAAGCCAAATGGTAAATGGCGCATTGTACATGCCTATAACAAGCTAAATGCTGCCACTTTACCAGCACAAACCCCCATTCGTAGAAGGATGTTCTTCAAAACAATATGGTGGGATGTACAATGTACAGTGCTCTTGACTTAGTTGATGGTTACTACCAACATCTCATGCGAGCTAGCGATATCCCGCTTACAGCGGTTTGCACCCCAAGCGAAATGCTATGGGAGTGGTTGGTTATACCACAAGGGCTTTTCAACGCCCCGGCAACATTTAATCGTCTAGTGACGCAATTGTTCCGCCCTCATCGAGATAATGCACAGAATTATGCTAGTGACAATTACGTCCATAGTCGTGCAGAGCAGGGTTGGTCGGATATGGAAACACGTTACGACCATTTACGAGCAGTCTCGAGTGTATGCGCACAAATAAATTGTATGCCTATGCATCTAAATGCCTATTTGGCACAGACAAAATTTCTTCTGTAGGATGCTTCATTGGGAAGCGAGACCTTAGAGCGGATTCCGCTAAGGTAAAATCCATAGTAGTTTGGCCGGCTCCTAAAAATCAAAAGGATTTGCGTAAGTGGTTGGATCTCGCCAATCATATACACAATTTAGCGAAAATCGCTGTTATGGCTAGGTCACTATGTAAACTTCATAAATAGGATACAGAAAGGTGTGGGACTAGCACCGAACATAATGCTTTTCGAGCAGTTAAGGACAGTCTTATCCATGCCCCGATCCTGGCACTGCCGAATCCAAATTGGCCTTTCAGTGTCGTCTGTGACGCGTCGGATTTTGCCATTGGCAGTGCTCTATTACAAACAGATGATGATGGGCGCGAGCGTGTAATTGCGCTCGAGTCTAGACAGCTTAAAAGCTGCGAAAAAAAACTACCCATGACATGACAAAGAGTTACTCGCAATGAAGTATGTTGTTGTCAAATTCCGAGTTCAGCTGCTCGGCTCTAAGCCGTTTGTCATATATACAGATCACGCGTCATTATGCACGGCGACTAAGTCGCCCCATCTCTCACAGAGAATGGCTTGATGGCTTCCCTTTTTGCGGAATACAACTTCGAGGTGAAGTATAAACCCGACAAGCAAAGTGCTTTGGCCTATGCGTTATCAAGCAGGGCGGATTATGAGCTCTCTCATTTAACGACTATCATGTCGCCTATTCCTGACTTTATCCGTTCGGCTTACGCCAAGGTTGAACAGTGTGTAGCTCTGCTACGAGCTCTAAAGAACTTTAATTCAGATGTTAAATTGCCGGCACGTTTGCGTGCAAGGATACATCGATTTTCTATCGATAACGAACTGTTGCTTTATTGCACGGACACTGCGGACCCTCCGCGTGTCGTTGTTCCTCATGATGAGGATTTGAAGTTTTGAATCTTCTATGAGGCACACGATACTGTCCTTGTTGGTCATCTCGATAGAGATCAGACCTACGGCTATGTAAGCTCGATTTATTGGTGACCCAAACTTTATAAATGGGTCAGCACATATGTTCACACATACGAAATCTACCAACGGGTTAAACCCTCGGCGCATGCTGCTGCGCCACTAGCGAGCCTTCTCGTACCCATAGGTGTTGGGAGTTCATTAGTATGATTTTTTTTTCGGTCAACCGAAAGATTCTGCCGGTAACTCCGGCATAGTGGTCTTAGTTGACCGATTGATCAACATGGCTCACTTAGCGGTTGTGCTGGATTCCATTGGTGGTGTAGGTGCAGCAAGTCGGTTTATCGTCCGCGTGCTCCGACAACACGGTTCGCCAGTGCAATTGTCTCTGATCGGGACCACCATTTCACGGGTAAATTTTGGAAATCAATTTCCGAGTGCTTGGCACCCGATTGAATATGTCCACTGCGGACCATTCGCAGACCGATGGTCAAACTGAACGTGTCAATCGCGTCATTGAAGACGTTTTACGCAGCATTTGTGCTCAGACACCAAAGTGCTGGAGCTCAATGCTCCCAGTGGTGGAGTTGCGTTAAATAACGCTGTCCACGCCTCTACAGGCTATACTGCGTTCTATGTAAACGGTCTTACCCACCCACGCGTTCCATTATCGATACCACTGCGTGGTTCAGGGCTTGGTGGAGATAATTAGCCGATAGGCTTGCGGATATCAGCCCTGTTACCGTTCGGAAACAAGTAAGCGAGTTTCTTGCGACGCGATTTAGTGTCTTAAGACATGTAAGGGATACAATGGCTTAAAGCGATGGCTTAAAGCCAAAACAAACAAAAACGATCAAGTAGATGCCAAAGGCAGAAGCCAAATTAGTTATAATATGGTCGGAGACCGAGTTTTACTAAACGCTAAAAATCTAACTACCAACTTGGTTTTCGCAGTCTTTAAGACCAAATTGCGCCCGCGATTTATTGGACCATTTACGGTCGTGACCAAGAAGGGCCTAGCTTATACGCTAAACCTTCCTAGCAAGCTGCGTACACACCCAGTGTCTTACGTTGGCTTGCTTAAGCCATACGGGACCCTTCCCACGTGGACTTGAAGGCGCTTGCGCCGAAACAGGCGGTCGTGCCGCAGATTGCTGCATCCTCACCAGTATGTCCAGCTGCCCTCTAAACGAGGTTGTTGACGCCAGCATCGAAAGACGGTTCTGAACCGCCTCAAAGAGCTCTCAACCCGAGGACCTCACGAAGAAGTTGCACCTCGTGCCGTAGAGCATCAAATGCTTCCGCCGAAATTTCGGCCCCCTCCAGCACTGCTTGATGCGCGGGGAACCTTCAGTTTCATGTGGCGAAACTTTTAAAAGCGACGTCGTCGTGAGGGTCAATACCAGTATCTGGTGAAGTGGCTAGGGTACCCCTCTTTTGAAAACTCTTGGGAGATCGGGGTACCTCTTCGGCAAGATTGCCCGTACGCCGTTGACGTTTTTGAGCGCGAAGCTCAGGGTCAACTCGCGTCAAACGACGCTTTACACCACTAAACGTGGAATTAGGTGGATCTATAGCCTCAGCGCGGCTTCGATCCATGGTTGTACGGTCAACCGAAGCACTGAAATATCGTCTGGATCTTTCTTTATTTGTGGCACAAATGCCGAACGTAATTGGCCTTTGGCCTTTAGCTTAGTGAAATCGAAGCGAAGCTTCCGTTTAAACGAACATCACCTCTATCCGCTGACTCTCTCATATTCCAGATATTACGAAGTCGGCGGGCCCGGTGGGCCCAGTTCTCAAATGAGACTTCGTTTTCACTCTTTGTTTCGTTTAAAAAACAAAACGATCGGAATTTCCCTCATGGATGTCACCGAAGCCTCATGGGCTTGATCACGTAAACGCGTCAGATACTGGCTTCGCGTCATTACCTTTGGCGTAAGGCATTGCTTATGACGAGCGTCGCGGGCAGCGATCTCCTCTGCCGTCCTCGCCGGGTCACCAGAGATCCAGATGGCCAAGCTATGACCCGCTATCTCTTTAAGACGCTCATCCGCACTAAGCGGACCGAATCGATATTCACTATGAGCTTTAGCTTTCGCTATCTCGGCAGCCCGACGGCGAGCTCTTTCCTCTATGAGGATTATCTGCACTTGCTCTTCATCGAGCGGATTCGTAATAATGTCGGACTCAGGGTCCCGTGTCCTGCTTAATGCAGTTAAGACATCAGCGGCTACATCGTTCTGGGAACGGATTCGGAGCCCGCCGACGTTCATCCGGTGAGAAGGCGTGAGCGAACGCCGCTCTTTTTCCTCCTCCTCTGATGGAGAGTGACTTTTAAAGTCCACCATTTCCTGATCGTCGAAGAAGGTGCTCAGAGTCTGTGACTCGCGCTTGATTGTCATTAGACAAAGGAATGAAAAAACACAACAGAACGGTTAGCTGTTTAGGTTCCAACCTCAAAGAGGAAATGAAGCGAATATTTGTCACCTCGGTGTCAACAGTCTGATGGGGGAGGGTGTAATGGGGCACACATCGGTTGGAGAACCGTTGTTGTGGTACATTTACTTTATGGGTAAAATACCCTTTTATCTAATTTTAAAATAGCTAGTAACTTAAATCCCATGTATTATGGGTAACAAATGTCGTCGCCGCCAGATATAAATCTGGCGGCCAAAATCTATTTTTAATTAAGTAAAGTAAGGTTTTTAGGTATAAATAATTAAATAAGTGCAGTTCCCCTTCTGATCTCAAAGCGTTAAGTGCCTTCCTAAGGCTTACGCATTTGATCTGTAAGAGATAGAAGCCTTTCCAAGGTATATCCTCTTGGGCACTAGTTGCCACTTGGTTCTACGAACCCCTGAATCCTTTGAACTAGGATTCCTTAAGCTTTAATA
Source organism: Bremia lactucae (assembly GCF_004359215.1). NCBI lineage: Eukaryota > Oomycota > Peronosporomycetes > Peronosporales > Peronosporaceae > Bremia > Bremia lactucae. Next base: position 7,739,156 of record NC_090610.1, on the reverse strand, counting down.
GCTTGAACGACTACCTGAGTTGTTTAACCCATAAGTTCAATAGAACTAAGTGACTCTCTGAGTCTGAAAGTCTTCCTCTGACTTTAGGAGCGAGGTAGCTCCGCTACAGGAAGGCTCTCTCTAAACACTTGCTTTAAATAGGGTTAAAAGCAAACTGTATTTAATATAATTAAGCTCTTTTGTTTCTATCTATTTAATACTAACTAAATGATAAGCTAATATAAAATATGTAATAAAGTCTTATCTGTCTCTCTCTTTGCGCGCGTCCAGCGCTGACTGGACCGCGGAGAAAGTAGATATAATCGTCTATATTTACTAATGGATAAGCTTTTTTATATATTGCCATGTAGAGCAATAGTCTCCAAATGTTATCTACCTTTTAGATAATATATTAATTAACAACCTTCAAGTGTTAATTTCATGTAACGTTACACCCCGTTACATCACCCCTCCCTCAACGACAGTCACTCTGACTGTCATTGGATAGAGTCACTATAACACCACTTTATTAAAAACGATGTTGACTGGTCAGAACCATCATTTATAATTCTATCCCATGGTTAACAAGTCCGTGCGGTATGGGAATAGTGTGGCGCCATCGGCAGCGGTTCATGCAGCCGCGGGCGACGCATTATTGTCTCTTGGGGTAGACGTTCCGTCTGCCGTAGTGTCATCTTCTCCCGCAACTCGAAATGTTGCCGGTGCACGTGGTGATACACCACGTGAATGAGACCCCTCTTTGGAGGTCGACTACGAATGCGAGTCGGACGAAATGGCCGACTCGGGGGGAGCACAACAGTCGCCTGATCATCGTTAGGCGGCTGACTATGAGCCTTCGAATGAGGGGGCTCCTACGGGTAGACGTGCTGGAAGCATTCGCTACAGCATGTTCGGTTCCGACGATGAGGATTATTCCTCATCGCCAGCTCCGTCTCCCATGCTTCAGCCACACATATTTCTGTGTGTGGTGATGACGATGGCGTAAGCCAACGTAATAAAATTTTTTGTGGTACCCCTGCTTTAGTGGGTACCACTCAGAGGATCGTAGACATCAAAATGTCTCGTCTTGCCCCTGAAAAGAAGCCGTTGCTTTTGCCCGAACAGCTAATCAATAGCTTGTCTGGAGAGACTACTCCTCACAATAAATATCCCTTATTTATTGCGACAAAGCTACATGGCCTTAATTCCAGCGCGAGAAACTTTCGCGCTGAGGAAGATTTTTATCTCGATGCTTTTTTTCAAGCATCGATGGTATAGTGGCAACAACAAGCGAGATAAAGTCTCGCTTATGCAAGCCTGGAGCGCGTTCATTCGCAATGTCAAAGACATTGGACGCGTAGCCTGGCTTGAAAGACTTAAGCGATTCGCGTTAAGTTTGAGAAACGAACTCCAACCGGTGCAAAGTATAAATTGCATCGATGGTCACGTGAGGCAGGACTTCCATGCGTCACGTGGGGTGATCCCTGTCCGTGTTGTGATGACAACACGAAGCGAGTAAAAGGGGATTTCTATTCCCTTTCTTCGCCCTGGGGAAGAGCTCGCATCTTTATCGAGATGCAAAAGGCGATTGACATTTTGCAATCGATTTAAATGCGCCAGGGGCGCGTGTTTTTCCGATGGGCCTTCTGATCCATCGGATGGGTCTCGTCATACTGACGGACGAGGCCCTCAACGTCAACAACCAGCTGGGAACGAGGCTTCCAGCTGTCATGTGAAGGTTGATAACCGCGCCAGCGAACAAGATAACTCGTTCGCTGCCCCTTCACATCACGGTGGTTTTGAATTCGTTCGATAAGAAAACGTTGGCCACCGTGGGAATCCACCAATGGTTGTGGCGGAGAAGGGAAAATTAGATCCGACCCATGTGTCAGATCTAGAGTCGAAAATCGACAAGCTCGATCACTTCCTCCATGATCTGGAGGAGAAACTTGATCACGAGCTGGGGGCTCCATGGTTAAGGCATGGCAGTGCCACCCACAGGTCACCGGTTCGATACCCGGCAACGTCAAAAAGTAAAACCTTCGGGAACTAGTGTTTGGGGTTCACCAGCACTGTACTGCCAGACAGTGACGTCTCTCATTTTGTGGTGGTCCACATATGTGGGAAAGGGGGCGCAGCGAACGATAGGAAAGTGATAACGGCAGGATAAAGTTAGCGGTACGATAAAGACAAACTCAGAAAATAATTTACTTTTCAGTTTGCAATCTCGACCGTAAGCCCATTCTCTAGCTCATAGCGTAACGTAATTCAACAGGTTATGAGCCCAAACAACGACTCCGGCTTCAAGATCGAGCCTTTTGATGGCTCGAACTACGTACTATGGAGCTACAAGATGGGGATGTACCTCATGTCCGAAGGGTTATGGGAGCTGTCTCCGGTGTAGACGCTCCGAATGCAGCAAAGGAGTAGCAAGCGCACGCTGCGATCGCGCTGAATCTATCTGACGCGCAGTTGATGCACATCATCGACGCGACGACGGCGAGAGAGGCGTGGGGAAGGCTGGCGAAGTTTCATCGCACACAAGACATGGCGAATCGACTTTGGCTGAAGGAAAAGTTTGCCTCGTTCAAGTATACGGCTTCAAGCATCAGTGATCACGTGACAGAGCTTGAAGATCTAGTGATGAAGATGAATAGCGCTAATTGTGGGCCAAGTGAAGAGGACGTATGTGTGGTGATGCTAAGGAGTCTACCTGCAAGCTACGAGAGGTAAGTGCAAGCGTTTCGCATGTCGGTGTCAAGTTTTTAATTTTAGCGACCTCGTGAGTAAGTTGATTGCTGAGGAAGTGCGGCACAAAGACACGGCACGTGTAGAAGAAGCAACGGCTCTCTACACAAGCAAGAGAAACGGCAAGCAGCACCCGAAGAAGCAGCAAGAACGGCGTGCTAAAAGACCGTCAGGAGCGTGTTTTAACTGTGGCAAGGTCGGTTACTGTGCTAGAGATTGCCGTTCAAGTCGTGGGCCAAGAGCAACACGAGAAGGAGGACACGACCACTCCAACGTCGCATATAATGCTAACGAAGGGTCCGTCAGCGACAGCTAGGTTATGGACAGTGGCGCATCTGCACACATGTGCAAGGACCGGGAAGCTTTTGTGGAGTATGAGGAAGTATGCCAGGCGCGCAGTATATCAAGCGCGAAGAGTAATGTGAATCTCAAGGTCATCGGTAACGGAACGGTGAAGCTGCGCGTTATGACCGGACATGCTTGGATCGACAATCGCCTCGAAAACACTCTCCATTTCGAAGATCTGTCAAAGAATTTTTTCTCACTTACGGCTACATTAGCGCGAGGAATGACAGTCGAGATTACGCGCAACGAGTGCGCCGTGAAGCGGGGCGGGACACCAGTTACCACTGGAAGGAAGCAGGGCTTCCTGACGTACCTCAACGTTGAGGCTGGTGTGCAGTGTCTCGTACCCGCGTACGAGAGCTGTTAAAGATTGATGTGTTCATCGAAAGTGTTGCGCTTTATGCATATGCGTTTATAGGGGATCGTATGACAAGAATCGTCCAAATTAAAGTGACCGCGACGTAAATTGGAAAACTCTTGTTCGTAGCGCTGGTAAGCGTCGCTCGTTAGACCAGACGGTGCAGGCTCACCATATCGAACGGTTGGAAGACCGTTCGAAGAGTACGTACTCCATGTTGGAGTACGTACGTGATGAGCTGTCTTCCGCTTATCGCGGTTTTGAGGATCTTCGGATCCGGCATGAGAATCTCCGGATTCAACATGAGAATCTGGTTCGTGACCACAAGAATTTATTTGGGATTCTTGAAAAGGGTGGTCAGATCCGTCCTCGGAAGACCGCTACTGATGGTACGGGCGGAGCCGACCAACGTAAAACGTAGGATGCGTTCGCATCCTACGTGGCAATTCTATTGTGTACGCATTGCCTCTGCGATACAGTACACGGATAGGCGCACTGCCATGCGATTTTTCTCATCGTCGTTGTCGAAGCAATCGACATCGACATCATTAGCGTCGTTGGTAACTTCGACGCGTGATGAGCATGAGCCAGAAATGGATTTGCTCGTGCGAGTCCCCCCCTAAACTAGAGGATCCCTCAAATTGGTTGGGTATAGGTGGATGGGTAAGCCATTCACGAAGAACGGTGTATGTGTTGTAGACGCATGCACCGAATTTTTTTGATGGTGAATTTAACCATCGGAAAAAACTCGCTCTATTCGGATACGATTGCACGTAACCTTGAAGAATCTCTTCGAGGACGCGATTTACGCGTTCCGTCTAACCCTCTGTCTCCGGATGATGAGAAGTTGACATAGTCAGCCGTGATCCGAGAGATCGGAACACTGATTGCCAATACTCCGCTGTGAACGGTGGATCTCTATCCGAGACCATTCACGGGGTAAATCGTGGAGTTTGAATACCGTATCGATAAAGACGCGGGCACAGCCACGAGCCGTGATTGACTCTGGTACTGCAGCAAGATGCACCATTCTGATGAATCTGTCAACGAATTCCATTGCTTTTGTGATCGTCTTCGGGAAATCTGAAGACGAAGTCCATAGATACGGACTGCCAACATTCTACCGAAAGTGGTAGAGGTTGGAGAGGTGCACGGTATGAAGGGCTAGGCTTCACCCGTTGACATACCTCGCAAGCACGAATGTACTTGAGCATGATACTGGCGGGGCCAGTAAAAGTCGCGACTTACTGTGAGGTAAGCTTTTTTACGTCCACGATGCCCACTTGTTCGTGTATCGTGACTCTCATACATGGTGCGCAAGCGCAAATCAGTTTGAGTTGGGACGACGACATGTTGAGTATCGCCGGCTACGGCTGTGTAATACAATAAGCCGTTGCGTGTTGTGTATCGATCGGATGACGATCGATATAAAGCCGGTAAATCTTTAAAAGTAGATTCATCAGATGACCCATTAAACGCAGAAGGTCCTTATTTTCTGCGTAGGCTTTCTTTATGTCATCAAACAAGATTAATGACGGAACACTTTAAATGAGTGTTGCAAGAAAGGGATTATTTTCACTGTTGGAATGCGCAGCCGGCTCGATATCGGGTCTGCGTGATAATGCATCAGCGACGACATTAAGTCATCCTGGTTTATATTCCACGGAGACATTATACTCCGCGAAGAAGGATAGCCACCTCACTATTCTTTGCGAGAGGTGTTGGCTATTTACGGCCGTGCGTAATGACGCATGGTCCGTAAATACGATTATTGGTCTATCTCCGAGGAGATAGACCCTCATTGTAGCCAGTGCATATTTTATGGCAAAGAGTTCCTTGTCATGCACTGGGTAATTGCGTTGAGCTGGTTGCAGCTGACACGATTGGACACAGACGACGCTTCGCGTCGTCTGTATCGTATTACATTAACGCACAGCCGATTGCGAAATCGCTGGCGTCACAGACCACATCGAATGGTCTGTCTTGATCTGCAATCGGCAAGATGGGTGATTGCATCAAACAAAGCTTGTTGCTCTCAAAGGAACGCTGATTGTCAGCGTTTCATAACTATTTCTCGTTTTTTTTAAAAGACGAGAGAGAAGAACTATCATCTCGGCATAACTGCGCGAGAACTCATGAGATCATTCTCATCTTCGATGTCGATTTCTTCGACATCGTGTGCAAGTAAGCCGCTTACCCAAGGAACTTTATAAATCTCTGACATCGACCGGAACTTGCCAGTCGGTAGTTGCCTTTTTCTTTTCCGGATCAGGGCGCACGCCGTGTTTATCGGCGATGCACCCAAGAAGTGGTATTTCGCTTGCTGCGAATATACACTTCTTGAGATTTGCGTACAACTTATGCTTTCGCATAAGTGTAAAGACCTGATGAACGTGAGCTTTATGAACTTCCACGTCCGTCTTTCCGTCCATGTCCCGGCTATAGACGAATACATCGTCAAAATTACTCGATGCGAATTCTCGCACCGGTCATAGCAGATTCGTTACGCATCTGTTGAATGTTGCAGGGTAGTAACTTAGCCCCTGTGGCATTACTAGCCATTCCCAGATCATCCCACTGGGTGTGCTCACTGCTGTGTACAGGATGTCCCATGCACGCATAAGGATCTGATAAAATTCATCCATCAGATCCATAGACGAAAAGATGGTACTCTTAGACATACCATCTATGATTACGTCTTTTCTAGGTATCGGCGTTTGAGCCGGTACCGTTGCAGCATTCAGTTTTTTGAATGCGCGCACTATTCGCCACCCTCCTGTGGCCTTTCGCACACATAAGGCCGGAGAGCTATGTGGAGAGGTTGACTCCCTCACATGGCCCGCTTTTAATCGATCGATAAAGAATTTATCGATTGCAAGTACTTGTTCACGAGGCAGTGATTACCGCTTCATGACACAGTACTTCGAGCAAGAGTAGGCGCTTATACTCTTGATCTGTATGCGCCTCCGAAGTTAACTTCGGAGATAACTCAATTACCAACCCTAGAGCCCAAGCGGTTCTTGAGAGATCTGCATACAGTAGAATCAAGCAAATCTGCGTGCTCGTCACAGAGGACGAATGCGTAGCCGATATTCGGTCAGCGATAATTTTTGCTGAGAACGAACGGGTTCTCTGCAGCTCATCGATGGACGAAAGTGTCCTCGATGTAAATACTCGGATTAAGAGATATACTACTCAATCCTGGGAGTCACTCAAGGTATAGCCACACTCCCTTCAGTATAGCCACACACACCCTTTCGGCACAGCCACACACCCTTTCGTAATAGCCACGCCCCCTTTCAGTATAGCCACAACCCCCTTTCGGTATAGCCACGCACCCCTTTCGGTAGGAGCACGGCAATCCTTTGGTATTTGTACAAATTCCAGTGCACTCATCGTTTGTACTCTGTTGATAGAGCCTTTTGGGACTGCTTGAAAGCCTACAGAAAGCAAAATGTGGTCAGTTCATATAAATTTGCTTGTGCTGTACGAAACTGAATGAGAAAGGTAGCTATGCTTACTTCGTTCAACGGATGATGCGAAATCTTTCTGTTCACATTTGTCCAGAAGCTCCCACCAAGACGGATGACAATGTGGAAACGATCGTATGCAACTTTTCGACTGATTTGTTGAAGCTGCTTTGAGCTGCTAGTACCAATCTCTCATAAACTGTTATTAAGTCGCCCGTTCAGACTGCGATCCATTTTTTTAGAGTTGCATGTCCACCTTCAACGCGATGTAGCTTGATGCCCAAAATAATTTATTTTGTTTTGTCTGAGCAAGAATGATTTTTTCTTTGTGCACAATCAATGAAGATAGCAAATATGCATTGCCAGTCTCATTAACCGCCTCCTAGAGTTATCTTCGAATTCCGTTACAGTGGCAGAGTGTTACAGCTCGCACCACTTTGTGTAAATAAAATCCAGTCTTCATCCTCTGAGAAATCCTTTTTGAAATTTGTCAGCACGTTCTTATCAATTTGCCATATGCACAAAACATTCTTTGCTTGAGGTAAAATCAGTGAGATTGCCGCCATCAATGCCAAGTCTCTGTCAGTGACAATGAGAGAATAGGCCCAGCGATTCTGTCTTGAAAAACGTGTCGCATTTGTTGAAGTGCCCAGATGCAATCGCTCTCTGATTTGTGTCGTAAAATTATATATCAAAGGGGATATGACTGTTTGTGCATGCCACACCCATGACATGAAGCAGTGGCATCTTGAAACCTGGAGATTTGTCCGCTCAAGCATCGCCGAGTAGCTAAATTTATTTCGGATAATTATTGGTACAAAAAAAGATATATATTTTAAACAACTTACTCACCTGATGGTTTTGTGTGTCGAATCCACTATAAGAACGTCTCCTGAAGAAAAGTCATTATCTGTTGAGATACAAGACTTTGGTGCAATTAAGAGGCGTGTGAGTTTATTCGACCATTGCTCTCGATCAAATTCATACCGAATTGAATCTTCCTCCAGTGTGTCTAGAAGCGCTTCCCGAGGGCTACGCCCAAGGAGAAGTTCTTCTCGTTCACGTTATGTTTAAATTGTAACTAACTTGTCTAGTGGCTAGAAAAGCAGGATATGATCGCATCATGGTGCTCAAATTAATCGAGGAGGCTCTCCACCTTTTGACAAGTTCGAAATCTGCTGCTTCTGCAGCTTGTTCAACGCTCTGGCTTCCGGATATACTGCACGATTATCGGTCGCCTCATGGTTTTCTGTAGCAACGACCACACTTACTCTCCATTCTTGCCCGGCATTTTGATTCAGTTGGAGCTGAATAGTGACTGCCCATGGGCACAGAAGAAGCCTTGTTGACTTGGCGTATCTTTGTGCCCTTGCTTCTGTACCCACCACCATGAGAGCAAGCAAGCCACACTCTATATTTGTCGGCCTTCGTGCGTAATTTCTTCGTTGAATAAGCTTCTTGCCACGCAAACGTTATGACTGCCTTCATAAATGTGGTCTGGGGGTGGAGCAAGCGGCATGATGAAGACCGATTATTAATGTTGGCGGAGTTGTAGATGCATACCCTGGACTAAACGCGAAAATATTTCTTACTGTAAACGAGGGTGGCAATACCTTTCCTATTATATATTTTTTTGGTTTTGGAAGATGTGGCTCTTTCAAAAGAGGCATGTGCGTATATTGGTTCCCTCAATTTATAGTGTTTTTGTACCGAGGTGAAGTTGAAAGTGAGTCACCGCGCGTATTGGGTGAGTGGTACCGGGCGTGATGGGTGATAATTACTGATGAACTTTAGTTAATGAATTAGAGGAGTGAGTGAATACTATCAAGAGAGTGATGGAATACTAATGGCTCCCCTTATGTAATGCTGAAAGCCACATGTGTGGTACGTAGTTTCAGCTAATTAAACTCATGACTTAAGCTTCCCGTTAAATACGACTGAACGCCATATATATCGACGCTCATAACCATATCGCCGTAAGTTTGATCTTTCGTGTAAAGGGCTAATGTTGCCCTATATTACACGAACCCGTTAAGTACACTTAGTGTACTTAAGGGGATGGACAATAACTTTATGTTAAGTACTCAGACCTGTGGTTCACATAATAACCCACCCTTGTGTATGTGATGCACATAGGTGCATTCACCTTGGAAGGGATGACGGCTAGCGTCATTCGTAATCCGAGGTATTCCGAATAATACGCTCGCAATATAGGGGAGCACATCTACAGAGGCGGCATTCATTGATTATGTAACGGTTATTTATTAAAGTTGATAAGATAAATATAAGTCTTAGAACTACATACTAGTTAACAAATGCTCACGTGAAGCCGGATTACCGCTTCCGTGACGACACTTGTACCAAGGTACTTAGTTCGTTGGATGAGGTCTCTTAGGCGCCCACCACCTACCTCACTCGGCTTGAAGATGTGTGCTTATGTAGTGCGTCGCAGCTTTAGTGGCGCCCGCCTACACTTAGTAGTAGTCCCCCAACGACCAGTCTCTCTGAGCGTCTCAATGAGGATGAGCCTCAATATTTATTGGGCTCATTTCCACCACCTCTCCGAACATCATCGACAGGTGGCAGAGCACTTGGCGCAGGGACTTCGTGAGCAAGCCCTTTGTTCACTGGCTGTTAGCCGTGGAGCAATGCAGTGTAGCGCAGCTCATCGAGGACGACAGCCGGATGGTGTCGTACGCCATGTCGCTCCTGCGTGGTAAGGCCTCACAGTGGGCTTACTCGGCGTTTATGGCGGACGGTAAGGCGTTCCATCCATGGTCGGTCTTTAAGACAAAGATTCGCGCCATGCATTAGCCGCCGAACAACAAAGTGCTGCTTCAGGCGCGCTTCTTTGGAGCGCAGCAGGCGAAGCGATCCCTGCAAGAATATGTGAAGGAGATACGCTCGCTGTCGGCGTCCATCAGTGTAAGTCCGATACCGGAATGCATTAAGGTGTCCACGTTCATGAACGGACTGCGGCACGGCCCATCGTGACAGACCCTTTTTAGAAAAGTGCCGTCGACGTTGGTAGAGGCAATTATAAATTGTCTTAGTTGAGGAGCAATCCTACAACAGTGCCTCGGCGACAGCTTTGTATACGCCGTCGGCCGAGAGGTCGAATTCCACTCTTATGGAGTTAGTCAATGCAGAAGTAGTCTGCTACAAGTGCGGCAAGCGTGGCCATATATGGCTCGCTGCTATCAGAGCAAACGTTTTTTCGAATTCACCCCGCTACGTTTAAAGCGGCTGCAGATATTGCGTTGGACGCTAAGTTTAAATTTTAAGCAGCCCGTACGTTATGCATGAAGAAAATTCCAGCTCTCGATCACATCTGGTTCGTCTACTAGACCGGACCGATGAAGCTCAGCCCCGCTGAGGAAAGGGAAGCAGGGCTTTGAGCTGTTAAGCAGCAGAAAAAATCCATTGATGTTTATGTGCGGAATCACGAGGCACTTGCACCTGGCGTGTTCATTGCACAACCCACGCAAGGCTCAGACGAGCAATGTTCCCGCCATACACCAGAAATTTGGTACGGATCGAAAAATCGCCGACTCTCAGTAAAAGCGGTGCGCCCTGCTGGGTCTAATAGGCTTTAAGGAGCTGGGGATAAACAGGGCTTTGCCTCGGTGAAGTTCAAGTGATTTCTGTGTCTAATTGCACAGGTCGTGTTTACAAGCCAGGCTTGTCAGTCGTATAGGCAGCTGTTGAAGGGCTTAGATGATCCATGGTCAATTTTATCGACTCAGGAACGTCTTACAATTTTGCTAGAAGTCGTTTTCTTTAAAGGAAAACAGCAATATGCTGAAGCGCTTAGCGCATAAAGGTGATTTGATGACTGTTCGCCTTGCAACTCGGACTCGTGTTACAGTGGTAAAACTTACGTTGAATTAAGGTGCGAAGCTGGGACTTTGACAGCATTGAACGCTGATTCGTCCTCGATTTTTAGTATTGAATGATCTCATCCTTTGTATGCCTGACTTGAACGCCATGAGCCAAGAATCAATTGGAGGTCTACGACCTTAGGCGCAACGCGCTATATTGATAGCGAAGCTTTGGCGAGTCATGACCCCACCATTGCTAGGCACCAAAAATTCTATTGGTGCAAGTCACTGGGTGTGTCCGTGCAGTGCGCTGTACAGTCGTATATTGGGTTAATTTCTGCGAATGAATTTAGTCTCGGGTAAGGCTCATTGACTGTTAGTATGAACTGTCCGTACTTCGTTGAGTGACACCGCTGTGATTAAGCATTACGAAATGCTAATTTGTCTGCCTAAGCCCTAGCCATTAGCCGTGTGAGCCCTCTGGTGCACGTGAAGAGGCACGTATAATTCCACCGAGTGAGAACGGCCGCTATAGCAATTGACGATACGCCCAGGGCATGCCGGGCTATGCCCGTTAAAAATGCACGGGGGTTAACACTTAAACATTCGCTGGATGATAAGTAAAATAACTATTTATCGGAGATCGCCCTGACATCGGAACTTGAAAGGAAAAGTAAAGTTAAAGAACCTCCAAAACTTGGGGAAATCATTGGTATACCTTTATGAGGTGTATAGTCTCTACTAAAAGATAGCAGTCGGTTGTGCAAGATGCGAAGCGTTTGCAATGCCATAGATTGATGCTAGCCAATAGCTGTACACGCTCGTCTTAATTATGGCTGGTAATGATTAGGGTGACGTGAGCTTATGGCTATCCCATTTCAGCGATAGACGAAATATCTGTTGATAAGTTCGGTCAGGCCTTGCGAGTTGGTGACTATCTGATATGGCGATCATTTGACCTCTTACTGCGTTGATATCGTTACAACTTTTGGATGAAGCCATTCTGGAAAGAACAAAAGCGGCACTTAGTGCGAGTAGTGGGTCAAACATCCATCCTTAAAGATCTTTCAGATCCGGTCCTTCCGTAAGTTGTGGAAATATAAGACGTGGTGTGTCGAAATTCACCATCTATTTTATCGCCTCATAGAGGTGCCCGTCATTAGATTGACCTGGTTTCGGGTACCTAATACTGCGTATCGCGCTTGAAAGTAAGTTCCTTATTATTAAGCACCGAAAATGTTTGTGTCAAGAAATTGAACGGGAAGTGGCGCATTGGGCAGGATTACTATAACGATAATGCTATCATATTTCGGCAATGGCTTCAATTTCTACGAAAGACATTCATTAGAATCATAGGGTGGAGTGTAATATGTACTGTGCGTTCATCTTTGTGGCTATTATCAACTTCATTTGCGGGCTAGTGATATCCCGCTACAGCGGTTAACACCCCAAGCGGTATAAGTTGGGAATGGCTACAGCGGCTGGTGATGCCCCAGATGCTTTTAACTCCGCGGCTTCTTTTGATCCTCTTGTGACGCAACTGTTTCGCTCTCATAGAGGTATGCACAGGCGGTTATTGATAAATTTGTTCATAGTTCTTCGGAACAGTGTCGTTCAGATGCATAAAGCACACGGTCCACATACGATCAGTGCTTGTGTGCATGCGCGCCATTTAGTTGCACGGAATGCAAAGAAATAGCTTCTTTGGTGCAATTTTAACACAGAGGGTTAAAATTCCATCAGCACGAATTTTGGTTCGATGTACTGGAGGATTTGGAAGGCAACACAGGCGTCGTGGTCTTTGCTGGTCTTATGAGTAAAATGGCTCATGAAGCGGCTGTGACAGGTACAATTGATGGTGAAGGTGCGGCTGACCTTTTCAGTGATCGCATATTTTGCTAAAACGGTTGCCAGAGCCATATTTCTGAGATAGAACCCATTTCTGCTTATTCCAAGGCCAGAGACGGAGCGTTCCGGAATTCGAACTTCCGGGTGCAGGGCACTACGTTGGACATGTCCATCCACGACCGACGGTCAGACCGAGCCTGCCAATATTGTCATTGAAGACGTTCTGCGCAGTGTTTGTGCTGAGGCACCAAATCGTTGGCGCATACAGCTCCCGATTTATGAGTTTGCGGTGGCCAACGCAGAACATGCATCTGTAAGCAATACTCCGTTCTATGTAAACGGCCTCAGACACCCAAGCGATCCGTTAAATACTACAGCTAGTGGTTTAGGGCTGGTGAAGAAGACGTTGCCGATCGGCTAGCTGATCTCAGCCTTGTTACTGTTCGTAAACAGGTTAGGGTTCTTTGAAAATAAATCATTTACAAAAGGTTTTCAACGTGCTGATGGTCGAAATAATCAAGGCAGAATTAGTATAAGACACCGAATCTAAGTGGCTGTTTGCGCGTATAAAGCTTCCTTTGACTTAAGGAGCTAGGTCAGACTGTAGATAAGCTAAAGTTGTCATATACTTGATAACATCGATAGTTTTGTTAATAGAGGCAATTAATGAGTATAGTCCTCACTCTGATAACTTATCCCCGGAAAACTTATAACCCCCGCTTTTTTATAGGATTTGACGTCCTTCTTGGTCTATCTATGGTCGCTACCTTATACTTTCCTGTAATACGATAACTAATACCCTCTGATAATATATATAAAAGATGATATTAGTTAGTAGAGGGAGGACTGAACTTTTAATAAGAAACAAATATTCAATACGATTATGTTCAAGTAAAACGTTTTCATTACACTCACACAATTAGTAACGCTATATTACTCCGCAATACTAGTAGTTGGTCATCTCACCCCGTGAATATTATCAATATAGTCGCCTGCATAGGATTATGCATATTTATTTTCTAAAGCAATTGCCAAATTATGTAAGTGTAGCTTCTATTATAATGACGAACCGGCCTCATTAGTCATTAGAATGTCGCATGCCTCGCCTCGAGAAAGTGCGTATAGTATCACGAATTTCGGTCAGTGAGCACGCTAATGCTTCGGTACTGATCTAATTGATTCATACCATAAACAAATGTGGTCCTCTCGGGTATTTAGGACTTAATATCCTTTGGTGATTATTAAGTGGTTAGACCTAGCTCCTCAGATCGGTTTTACGCCCAGTGGACCACGATCGTCATTTTATTGATGATAACAGCCACCGCAATCGTTTAAATAGAAAATTATCAAAGGGAAGTTTGAACAATCGCAGCAAGACTCAATACTTGCTGTTGATTTGTAGGCTAGTCATCCTGCCTTCAAAAATATGACATTCCACCGTCATTTATATGACTTCGGGATAAAGTAGGAAAGCCCGTTTAAGTAAAATATAAAAATATCGACGAAGGGTGAAACAGGTCAGCATTGCAGTTGGATTTATAAGAGAAAAGAAACAAACTTACATTGTAACGATAATCAGATCTGCAGCTCTTCCTGTGAAGAAGAAAGGGCATGACTATCAGAAAATGATGCTTTTAGCGCGGTGATCCGAGTAGAGACGTCACTCTATAAGTGAACATCGCGCGTAGCTTACTAGACGGAAGCCTGAGTCGGTAGAAATTATCATCATTGTGGACTACTGTTTCAATTTAACGAGGATGGTAAAGATGGTAACGTTTTTGAGCCCAAGTGTGCCGCTTGAAAGTGTGAAGCACCATTAAAAATGCAGCCACTTCCTCCTCTCGTCGAACAGTATGACAAGTCCCATCTGATTATCCACAAGGACCCTAAGGGTAGCGGAGCTACCTCGCTCCTAAAGTCAGAGGAAGACTTTTAGACTGAGATAGTCGCTTAGTTCTATTGAACTAATGGGTTTAACAACTCAGGGAGTCGTACAAGCTATTAAAGCTTAAGGAATCCTAGTTCGAGGGATTCAAGGGTTCGTAGAACCAAGTGGCAACTCGTGCCCAAGAGGATATACCTTGGAAAGGCTTCTATCTCTTACAGATCAATGCGCAAGCCTTAGCAAGGCACTTAACGCTTTAAAATCAAAAGGGGAACGGCATTTTACTTAAGTATCTAAATCTAAAAACCTTACCCTACTTAATTTAAAAGTAGATTTTGGCCGCCAGATTTATATCTGGCGGCGACCACATTTATTACCCATAATAAATGGGATTTAAGCAACTAACTATTTTAAAATTAGATAAAAGGGTATTTTACCAATTAGGTAAACGTACCACAACAACGGTTCTCCAACCGATGTGTGCCCCATTACACCCTCTCCCATCAGACTGTTGGCACCGAGTGACAACATTCGCTTCATTTCCTCTTTGAGGTTCCAACTAAACAGCTAACCATTCGGTTGTGTTTTTCTTTTCTTTGTCCCATGATAATCAAGC
>NC_090610.1:7708328-7723177 GCF_004359215.1 Bremia lactucae | reverse complement strand
CAATCTTGCCGAAGAGGTACCCCGATCTCCCAAGAGTTTTCAGAAGAGGGGTACCCTAGCCACTTCAACAGATATTGGTATTGACCCTCACGACGACGTCGCTTTTAAAAGTTTCGCCACATGAACTGAAGGTTCCCCGCGCATCAAGCAGCGCGGGAGGGGCCGAAATTTCGGCGGAAGCATTTGATGCTCTACGGCACGAGGTGCAACTTCTTCGTGAGGTCCTCGGGTGAAGAGATCTTTTGAGGCGGTTCAGAACCGTCTTTCGATGCTGGCGTCAACGACCTCGTTTAGAGAGCAGCTGGACATACTGGTGAGGATGCAGCAATCTGCGGCACGACCGCCTGTTTCGGTGCAAGCGCCTTCAAGTCCACGTGGGAAGGGTCCCGGTATGGCTTAAGCAAGCCAACGTAAGACATTGGGTGTGTACGCAGCTTGCTAGGAAGGTTTAGCGTATAAGCTACGCCCTTCTTGGCCACGACCGTAAATGGTCCAATAAAGCGCGGGCGTAATTTGGTCTTGAAGACTGCGGAAACCAAGTTAGTTGGTTGATTTTTAGCGTTGCATAGAACTCGGTCTCCGACCACATAATAATCAATACAGCTTCTGCCTTTGGCATCGACTTGTTCTTTTTGATTGTCTTGGCTATCAGCCATCGTGTCCCTTACATGTCTTAAGACACTAATCGCATCGCAAGAAACTCGCTCGCTTACTTGTTTCCGAATGGTAACAGGGCTGATATAAGCAAGTCTATCGGCTAATTCTCCCCCCCGAGACCTGTATCACGCAGTGGTATCGTTAATGGAACGCGTGGGTGGGTAAGACCGTTGACATAGAGCGGAGTATAGCCTGTACAGGCATGTACAGCGTTATTTAACGCAACTCCACCACTGGGAGCATTGAGCTCCAGCGCTTTGGTGTCTGAGCACACACACTGCGTAGAACGTCTTCAATGACGCGATGACACGTTCAGTTTGACCATCGGTCTGCGAATGGTCCGCAGTGGACATATCCAATCGGGTGCCAAGCACTCGGAAAATTGATTTCCAAAATTTACCCGTGAAATGGTGGTCCCGATCAGAGACAATTGCACTGGTAAACCGTGTTGTCGGAACACGCGGACGATGAACCGACTTGCTGCACCTACTCCACCAATGGAATCCAGTACAACCGCTAAGTGAGCCATGTTGATCAATCGGTCAACAAAGACCACTATGCCGGAGTTACCGGCAGAATGTTTCGGTTGATCGAAAAAAAAATCATACTAATGAACTCCCAACACCTATGGGTACGAGAAGGCTCGCTAGTGGCGCAGCAGCATGCGCTGAGGGTTTAACCCGTTGGCAAGTTTCGCATGTGCGAACATATGTGCTGACCCATTTATAAAGTTTGGGCCATCAATATCTCTGGCTTATAGTGCCGTAGGTCTTTTCTCCACCGAGATGACCACCAAGGACAGTATCGTGTGCCTCATAAAGTATTCGGTACTTCAAATCCTCATCATGAGGAACAACGACACGCGGAAGGTCCGCGATGTCTGTGCAATAAAGCAACAGGTTGTAATCGATAGAAAATCGATGTAACCTTGCACGAAAACGTGCCGGCAATTTAATACCTGAATCTGAGTTCTTTAAAGCTCGTAGCAGAGCTACACACTGTTCATCCTTGGCGTAAGCCGAACGGATTAAATGAGGAATAGGCGACGAGATAGTCTTTTTTTATGAGAAAGCTCCTATTCCGGCCTGCGTGATAACGCATCGGCCAAGGCATTTTGCTTGCCGGGCTTATACTTCACCTCGAAGTTGTGTTCCGCGAAAAAGGATAGCCATCAGGCCAGTCGCCGTGCGTAATGACGCGTGATCCGTATTTATCACTAACGGCTTAGAGCCGAGCAGATGAACTCTGAATTTGACAACAACATACTTCATTGCGAGTAACTCTTTGTCATGTCATGGGTAGTTCATTTTCGCAGCTTTAAGCTGTCTAGACTCGAGCGCAATTACACCCTCCCTCGCGCCCATCATCATCTGTTTGTAACAGAGCACTGCCAATGGCAAAGGCTGATGCGTCACAGACGACACTGAAAGACCAATTTGGGTTTGACAGTGCCAGAATCGGGGCATGGATAAGACTATCCTTAACTGCTCGAAAAGCATTATTTTCGGTGCTAGTCCAGCACCTTTGTGTATCCTTTTACCCACTTACGCAAATCCTTTTGGTTTTAGGAGCCGGCCAATCTACTGTGGCTTTTACCTTAGCGGGATCCGCTCTAAGGTCCTGCTTTCCAATGTAGCATCCTAAAAAAGGAATTTCGTCTGCGCCAAAAATGCATTTAGATGCATTGGCATACAATTTATTTGTGCGCATACACTCGAGCACTGCTCGCAAATGGTCTAAACGGTTGTCCATATCCGACCGACCCTGCTTCGCACCGACTATGGACAAAAATGTTATCGAAATAAGTCTTTGCATAACCTCGATGAGGGCGAAACAGTTGCGTCAATAGACGATTAAATGTTGTTGGGGCGTTGGAAAGCCCTTGTGGCATAACCAGCCACTCCCATAACATGCCGCTTGGGGTGATAACCGCTGTAAGCGGGACATCGCTAGCTCGCATGAGCAATTGGTAGTAATCATCGACTAAGTCCAATGCACTGTACATTGTACATCCCACCATATTGTTCTGAAGAAGATCCTTTCTAGGAATGGGGGTTTGTGCTGGTATAGTGACAGCATTAAGCTTATATTATAAGAATGTACAATGCGCCATTTACCATTTGGCTTTTTGACATAAAATGTCGGTGTCGAATTAGGGAGATTTGCTCTCTCGTACTATTCCAGCCTCGTGCTTAGCATGAAAGAAGTGTCAATGACGTCAGACGGCTCCCTTGGTAAAGGCCACTGTCGTGTGACACAGTATTTGGCTCCCGGAACCAAGTCAATTTCATGACGAACACCTCTATCCGGAGGTAAAACAGATGGTGGATTATTACATACCACATCTTGGATTCTTAATCAAGGAATAAAATAGATCCGTAGGATCTTTAAGTGTCGATGACCCATTCCGTGCACTAAGTGCAGCTTTGTGTCATCCAGGACAGCTTCGTCTAGAAGCGACGATGAGTTAAACTCAACCATATGTCGAATGACCACCATTTCAGATAAGTCACCAGATTTTAAGGCTCGACCGCACTCATCAATAGACATTTCGTCTAGCTCTAAAAGAGCATGAAGCGAGAGGATTGCCGCAAGGCTAACTTTCACTCGTATCACTTTGTGAGGGTATACACGCTTCGTGTCCATCCTGTCTTGGAGTGGAGACAATACGCCCCTTAGAGGCCGAGACAATCACATTTCCAATTTTCCAGCCTGTATTGGTTCTATACAAGACATGGTGTCTAATTTGACATCCGACAAGGCGTTAGGTAACCCAACTTCCTTATCCAGCGAACGTTTACGTGTCGCTTCACGTGCATTAGGAGGGTTTGACCCAAAATGCCCTGGCGAACCGCCAATAGTGTCACTATTGACACTCATTATGGTGCCACCTCGGCCGACCATACTCGGTGGACATAGACGTGCCACTCCACGTATCTCAGGGATATTGCACCCTTGATGATTCGGCCTTAGGCCAACAATGATTTCAGCAGTTAGTGAATCGTTATTTAAACGAGTGTCACTAGACGGAGTATGTGCTGTTCCACTTCTTTCTGCTGAGTCGGGCTCAGAATCAATGTTTTTAACATTAGAGTTTATTAACTCAGACATGCCAATGTCTAAAACACTGGACACTGACAGACTCATTCAATGATCCGCGCCAAGACCGCTTTTGTTGCCTAGCAAAGGTGGGTTCATGACTCACCAAAACTTTGCCAAGAACATTGCGTGTGGCGCCTAAGGTCTTAGACTTCCAATCGATACATGGCTGATGGTGTTCTAACCAGGCCATACCAAGATGAGATCATATCTCGAATCCAAATCAAAGACGAGACAGCGTTCCATACTGTCAAAGTCCAGAAACTTTATACCTAAGTTAAATGGAACCTTAGGAAAAGTGACACGAGTCCCAGTCGCTAAGCGAGCAGCGATTGTATCACTTTCATACGCTTTAAGTGCCTCAACGTATTGTTGACTTTTTTCAAGGGAAAGACATCGAGCATAATTGCAAGACGCTCCTAAGTTAATTACAATTGACCACGGCTGATCAAAACCCTTCACAGTCGCTTGAGCGACTAATAAGCCAGACTTGTACTCACGCCCCGTGCCATTGCGCACCAAGCTAATTGGGCCTAGGTCCTAATTACTTACCCTCCTAGAGATTCAACAGAGCCTAGGTCTCCCCCAGTAGGGCGCCTCGCACCTACTGGGTATCGACTTCTTCCCGCACCGTACCAGATCCCTGGTATAGGTCGGAGTTGGAGCTCTTTCGAGCTTTACGCGAATTTCGAAGAGGGCAGGCCGGACGTAAATGCTTCGTGCTTCCGCACATATAACATCTACGGATGGTCTTATGCTGTTCCACAGCTTGAAGAGCCTCTTCTCCTTCCTCAACGAGGCTTAAGTCCATAGGTTCCGCTCTATTAGATAGAACTCATGTGCTCGAAGGGCTTGTTCGGTAAACAGGCGTGCTAACGCGAGCAGACTTCAAGTCAAACTTGGCGCGTAGCGCTATGGCGACTGCCTCTTCGAACGTAGCCGGATGAGATCGGAACAATTCCGTCCGGGCCACGCCCTCATTGAGACTCTTCATAAAGGTTACGACAGTTGCTTCTTGCACCGGGTCTTGATGCATAGATGCAATGAGAGTTCTCAACTCCTGGACATAGTACCCTAGGGTTCTTTTACCCTGTCGAGTCGCTTGGATCCGTGCTCGCATGCGAAGAGCCTGATCAGGCGGTGCAAACATGCTAGTCATTTGCTGTTTAAGCGAATCCCATGAGGGAAAAGCGTCGTTTATGTACGTGCTGCACGATAGTGCCCACTCCATGGCTCTACCTCCAAGTTCGGAAATGGCCATAGCCACCTTTTGCCGTTCTTTTAAAAACAAGGCGGAATCAATGGACATTTCCATCTGATTAATCCAAAAAGGGAGATTTTCTCCCTTTGTTTTTCCTCAAATGTCTTCACATACACAGTTAGAGGGCGAGCCCTCAGCTCTGAGTCATGTACAGAGATGTACCGAGTTGGCATAGATGCCGCTAAGTGGTCCTGTACCTGACCGATCAGGGCGGTTTCGTACCGCATGAAGGCTTCAAGCCTTGCACGTAGGACCTCTGGTCCCTGGGAAATAAAAAAATTCCACGTGCTCAAGCCCAAATAAGGTTTTGAGCTTTTCATAAGCGGCGCGTTGCGCTTCTGACAATTCTGGAACCTCTCCCATTTCGTGAGGGTTTAGTCTTGTAAAAAATCAGGCGTAGATTGACTACGAGTGCTACCAGGTGTAGCGGAGCTACCTCGCTCCTAAAGTCAGAGGAAGACTTTCAGACTCAAAAAGGCACTTAATTCTATTGAACTAATGTGTTTAACAACTCAGGGAGTCGTACGAGCTACCAAAGCTTAAGATATCCTAGTTCAAGGAATTCAGGGGTTCGTAGAACCAAGTGGCAACTAGTGCCCAAGAGGATATACCTAAGAAAGGCTTCTTTCTCTTACAGATCAAATGCATAAGCCTTAGGAAGGCACTTAACGCTTTGAGATCAAAAGCCATAAAGTAAATGTACCACAACAACGGCTCTTCAACCGATGTGTGCCATTACACTTCCTCTGCATGTACTAGTGTACGTGAAGTGACGTGTGGCACCACCGCACTGAAGCAGTATCTGTTGGAAACTGATGTGAACAGTCGCGTGCAGGACGACTCTTGGGAGCAGCCACATGGGCAGTTGCAAAAACGGTCGACTACTGGGAACGGACGCATGAGAACCGAAGACAACGAAGCGAAGTAAGATCGGGCGCGAGCGCCACGATCCAGCAATACATATATTCTTACTCTCCATGTTTCATCTTAGTGCATAGGCCATCCTCGCTTTCTTCAGGTTAAGAGCCCAAACGACGGGTCTGAGCATTCTGTCGGCGATGTGCAAGCACCCCCGACCGGAGGTGTCGCTCGCGAAAGGAGCGGCGCTGACGAAGAGACGTCACCGTCTAACATGGAGCGCGTGCTCGCAGCACTTGCGCGGTTAGAGACCCGGATGGACACAGTTGAACAAGCCAGTGTGAGCGTTTCAAACGATTCGCCAGTCTCACCACGCATTCAGCGAACACAGCCTAAGGGACGAGTGAAGGGGCACAATATGGCTCAAGAAGTATTTGCAGGAAGCGTGTTTAGCCGAGCGGTCGGTGAAGGCAGTGCGCTAGGGCGCACACCAATGCAACTCGACGAGCTATCCGACATGGGACCGTTTGGAGCTGGGAGTTTTTACCGGCGCGCCGAAGCACAGGCGCGAGCTAATCAAGTGCGGCGCAGGGACAAGCCCCATTGCATGTTCAAGCACAAGCTCAAGCACAAGCTCAAGCTCAAGCTCAAGCTCAAGCTCAAGCTCAAGCTCAAGCTCAAGCTCAAGCCCAAGCTCGAGCCCAAGCGCAAGCAGCTTATCAGGCTCAAGCGTACCAGCAGCACATGGCTCTTGGTGGTCAGCGCGTACGAAACGCTCGAGACTCAAAGCTATTGATAGGAAAATTCGGCGGAGTAGAGCAATACAAAGGGCTAGGAACTGGATTTCGCCAGTGGACGCTACTGTTCCTTGAGGCGATCGAGATGGCTGAGATGGGCTGCGGATACAGTTGGACCGAGCGAGAGAAGGCAAACAAACTCCAGCAACATTTGGAAGGAAATGCCTTGCAGTATTATTAAGCCCACATAGAGGGATGGTGGACGCGTAACCAAAGCATCGCGTACCTGCTCGAGCAGCTATGGCTTTCTTTCAAGGTGAAAATCTCCCATCATCAAGCAGTCCGCCTTTACGGGGCAAAATATGACAGTTCGCGGTCGTGGACCGAACACTTGTTGTATCTCACGGCACTCATGAACGCAAGTGAAACCAGCGAAAACCTTGTACTGGAAAGCGTCGTGAAGTATGCTGCGCCACACATGAAAGTTGCGATCATGGGTCGATATGATCCAAGCCGCACGGACTATCTTCACCATGCACAAGAGCTTGTAGCATGGGCGCAAGAGATTGAAGATGACGACCGTCCAATGGCGTCGTAAATGCAGTTGGCGACTTTAGAAAATGTTTCACGTGTGGCAAACCCGGTCACATAGCCAGGGAGTGCAAATCGAAGAGAAAGAAGGAGAGTACAATGGTCGGCGACAAGACTAGATGGGCGCTTGCAGCTCACGGAGACGGTGTGGACATGGATCACTGGATCGTAGATAGCGGTGCAAGCAGACATTTGGTTCGAGATGTCTCGATGCTTGAAAACGCTGTGAACTGTGATGAATCGAACTGGCTGCTCCTCCCAAACGGCGAACGACTTCAGGTTACGAAGAAAGGGACTGTTACTCTTGCTGAATCGCCGAAGGGAAGGAGTTTGAACTTCAGCTGAGTACTGTATACTTCGCGCCTCTTCTGTCGCGGAATTTAATATCATTTGGACTTTTAGCTCAGCAAGGATGTCGCATCGAATCACGTCACGGAGGCATGGTTATTACAAAGGGCACACCGGCACAGGTCGTTTTTCCCCTCAAACTAGAGTCGCGCGTGCTAATAGCAGATCTTCGCTGTCGTAAGCTCCCATCTAAGTCTTTCAAGACATATTAATGAGCGCAATTGTCAGGGAACCACGTTCATCGAAAGTTCAAGAAGGCTTCCTGATGGACTTCCCATTTTCACGTTCGTTTTGGCCACTTATCTTTCGACACCGTCGAGCGAATGGCCCGTGAGCCCGTGTCGGGAATAAAGCTTACGGACCTCACGCGTGTGAGCTGTCAGATCTGCGCCGAGGGAAAGGCAACCAAGTCCCGCCAGTCCATGCAGGATTCAGGAAAAAACTCGCCAATAGATCGCGTGGGAGGCGTCATTTTCAGTGACCTGAAAGGGCCAATCACGCCGCTTGATCGACATGGCAACCGTTATTTGGTAAATTTCGTGGACCACAAGACGCATTACGTGCGTGTATTCGCGGGCAAAACAAAAGACCAAGCTGCGAAAAAGTTCGAACACTTTCTCGTTTTCTTTGAGAAGCGTTTCCGATGTCGCGTACATGTCCTACGCTTGGATGGAGGAGGTGAATATGCAAACGTGGACCTGCTATGTAAGCAACAAGGAGTGGCTCGTCAGGTGAGCGAAGCCGCGACTCAAGCAAGCAACGGGAAAGCTGAGCGTATGCATCGAACCATCATGAATATGGTTCGATGCATGCTTTTTGGCTCGAGAATTGCCCTCACGTTTTGGAGCGATGCTGCAGACTACGCCGCGTACATTTTAAACCGCAGTCCAACTCGTGCAAACGCAAACAAGGCTTCACTCCTCGAGCTTCTGACCGGGCAAGTTCCTGACTTAACTGGGATCGTGATATTTGGTCGACTTGTATGGTCTTTAGAGATCCAAAGAAGAAAAACTTTGAGCGGCGTGCGGTGAGAGGGTACATCATTGGTAAAAATGACGAGACTAAAGGCTACAAAGTCTTGCTAGCCAGCGATCGGAAGGTGATAACAACGCTCCACATCAGCGCAATCGAGACGCTGGGTGCTGCTGCGAACGAACAAGTACGTCAGGCGCTCGAAACGGAAAGCGACGCCGAGATCATTTCAAACGAGAACAGCCATGATCCTGTCTTGACGTGCGATCATCTTACTCGAGAGGCTGGAGAAATTTCCAACGGGAGTAGGGGTCGTTCGCGAAAAGGCGCGAACCGACACGAAGAGTGCTAATGCCTCTAGCATCAGAAGATCTATGCGGAGCAAGAAGAAGTCGCGATGACAGCTTGTGGCAGACGAATATCAAGGAAATTTGGTCCCTGAAGGTGAGCCTCATATGATGGTGTTGGCAGTGTTGGAAGTGTCAACGGATACACCCATCGCACCATCTGTTGGTCACGGGCCTGATCCGAAATCCTATAGGGAGGCCCGGCGCAGCCCCACAGTGACCTCTGGGCGCAAGCGCAAGCGGAAGTTGAAAAGCTGAGCTCACTAAGAAAAGGAAACATGACAATAATCAAGTGTGATCCTGACGCCAAGCAATTTCACACGAAGTGGGTGTACAAGACGAAGCGACGTGGCGACGGCAGGTTGAAAGTTTTAAAGTGCGCCTCGTCGCGTGTGGAAACGAGCAACTGCTCGGGATTGATTATATTCTCACATTTGCTGCAGTGATGGAAATCAGCAACATCAGAGTGATTTTAATGCTATCGATGATTTGGGGTGTGCGCGCTAGGCACGGAGACGTCCCGGCGGCCTACGTCAAAGCGATGACTGAAGACGAGTACGATATTCAGCTTTATATCCCCGATGGCATGAAGGTACCGGCGGAGTTGTTGCAAACTCTGGGATTTACAAGCGTGAAAGAGCTATCGTTGCGTCTTAAACGAAGCTTGTATGGGCTTAAACAAAATGGGCGTCTTTGGCATCAACTTCTCAGAAAGACTCTCCTCGAACTTGGATTCGTCCAATGCATCACGGATACTTGTATATTCTACAAAGTGGATACTGGAGGAACTACAGTTATTGGTACATATGTCGACGATTTGCTTCTCACTGCGACAAGCACATATCGTGTGGATGAATTCTTCGCTGGGATGTAGTGCTCGAGCTGAAGGACCTAGGGGAGGCAGCCAAGTTCTTCGGTATGCAAGTCGAGCCAGAAGGAGCAGGCTATGTGCTAAATCAAGCAAGCACGATCGGCGACATGATTACACGGTTTGGTCTTGAAAACGCAAATGCAGTACGGTCGCCAATCGGAGAGGAACAGCCTGTATTGGAAGGAGAAGTAACGCAACCGGTGACCTCGGGCGGTGTAGACGGGCTACCGAGCATAAGGGAGTTCCAGTCATTGGTCGGAAGTCTTCTTTGGGTGGCTCGGTGCACCAGACCTGATATCGGCTTTGCGGTGCATAGGGCCACACGACAATGCCATGCACCGACGCTACAAGACTAGAAATTAGCCAAACGAATTGGTCGTTACTTAATTGGCACTCGAGACCTTAAGCTACACCTCCGCGTGGATGAAGGAATGATGATCCCAGTTCGCATCAGCTGCTACACGGATGCAGACTTCGCTGGTGATCGCAACGATAGCAAGTCTGTGAGTGCGGCTGTGACCATGGTTATTGGAGCAACTATCGGATGGCACTGCAAAAAACAGTCTGCGGTTGCCGTCTCGACTGCAGAGGCAGAGTTTGTTGCTGCAGCTGCAGGAGGTCATCAGGCGCTAGGATTGAAGGACTATTTTCCGAGCTCGGTCTGCAAGTCAAGACTCCGATTGCAGCTATGGATAATCAAGCGGCTATGAAACAAATCGAAAACGAGGCCAGCTCTGCAAGCGGCAAGCATGTGGACGTGAAGCTCAAGTTTCTGCGAGATTATGCTACGAAAGGTGTTATCAAGCCAAGTTTCGTAAAGTCACACGACATGCTAGCTGATCTGCTGACGAAGGCGTTGCCAGCTCCACGGGTGCTTGAACTGCGTTTAAAGGTGGGTCTAAAGTAGGTAAGTACTACTGTGGTCTGACTCTCCCATGATTCGGGAAGGAGTGTTGGAAACTGATGTGAACAGTCGCGTGCAGGACGACTCTTGGGAGCAGTCACATGAGCAGTTGCGAAACTGGTCGACTACTGGGAATGGACGCATGAGAACCAAAGACAACAAGGCGAAGTATGAGCGGGCGCGAGCGCCACGATCAAGCATTACATATATTCTTACTCTCCAAGTTTCTCCTTAGTGCATAGGCCATCCTTGTTTTCTATAGTACGAAGTGGACTTGTACTGAAGCAGTACAAGTCAGTAGTGCCCCGTTACATTTCGGGTAATTTGATGTTCATCAGACCGCCAAAGTAAGGCTTTCATTTTTGACTTAAAAGTGCTACTTGACGTAATATGTATTGTTCCTTTCAAATAAAATAGTTACAAAAGTCACGTCAAGACCTTACATAATGACTAACTCAATAATATCGCGACCAACACCAGCTGTGTCGACAAGAGCACAGCCGAGACGCTGGTAACGGGAGAGCTCGAGCGACGGACAGGAGAAGTGGAGTCAAGTGATCCGTCAGCCGAAGCGTCGCCAGTACCACCATTCTTTCCCACCGCCTTGGCCAGAGTTGGAAATGTCCAGTCGCTTGGTGGGGTATCGCAGTCGTCCGAAGTCGAGTTGCAGACTGTGCACGTGGAACCATAAAATTCACGCATGCAACCAAAGCGCGAGTTACATATTTCGACGTTGCGGTAACATGGGGGATTTTCGGCTGCGAGTTCTTTAGGAGATGGAAGGGGGAGCATGTGGCCTATGATGCTTGAGTCCAGGCGAGATTTTGTACTGATTCCATTTGTCAGATTGTAGTAGGCCTCTACAAGTTTTAAGGCACGCTCAGCATTGGCTTCTTCATCCTGTGGGTTTTCCCAAAAGCTAATACCATCAATCCATTCACCATCTGCCGTGGCCTGAAACTCAATGCCCCCGTCTTCGCAGAATTCTGCAAAGTCTGCGTACGTCTTGCCCGTTGTATTGCTCTCCATTGATGTAATTTCGACGAGGTCGTCAATTGGAATGAAACCGAGAACGCGGTATGCAAAGGTGCACGTGACGCCGTCCGGCATGACGCCAATATCACAAAGACCTTTGCGAGTTGCTGCACGACAGTCAGAAGCCTTTTCTCCCCACTTTTTCAGCGGACATGAGTTTGGATATGAGTACCAGACATTGTTCGGGTAAGGAGCCCGTGGATCCGTTTCCTTTGTCGTTCCACCAACAAATGGCCCAACTTCGGGTTCACCGTCTTCGCCACTTAAGTAGTAGCAGGCCGTGGGCATCACGTCTTCGCCTGACGAGGTAGTTGAGCTTGGTGTGCAACGGCCCGCGTCCATGGCTAGCATCGTGCCGTACTCGTGTTGACTAGCCGTTTTTCCGAATAGAGCTATCGACTCGTTTGTTTGAGCGATGGCAATCTCGTAAAACACAATATATTTAATGTCATTCTTGCGCGTGCAGCGGTCCTCAGTCGAGCGCGTATCATAATTAATTCCTTCAGCCTGTACGTACATGAGCGCGCCCTCTACCGACGCTGTATTCACTGAGTCCATCAGTCCCACATAAGCCTCATTAGCGTCGTCGTAATAACTCGACACGAAGCGTTGTAAGTGTTCACTCCACACAGGCATATCGCTTTGCACGCGGGCCTGCACAACGTGTACTGGCGACATGTGGTACAAATCCGACGTGGCAGATTTAGCACTAGATGAAGACAGCGAGGCCATAAAATCGTTTGCCGAGCCCGAAGACGACCTGACTGCTTTCGAGGATGTTGACTTCTCCGCTGCTGGCGTCGAGGTTGACGACTTCGACGTCGCATCGGTCAAACTTGACGAGACTCTTTCTGTAGACGTGGATAACGACTTCACATTGGATATATTTGTGCTTGTTGTCTTGGACTTTGACGACGAATTTGAAAACTTCACCGGCACCTTGGTTGTTGAATTGAACAATGCAGACGGCGGCTTAGTGGAAGAATTCTCAAATGAAAGGGACTTGGTTGACGGTGTGTGAGACAATTCTGAAGGCTTCCTGGTTGTGGTGGACTCAGATGAAGTCGAGTCACTTGACGCTGTCCTTGTCTGTGGAGAAGAAGTCGATGTAGGCGCAGTTGATGAGGATGAGTGACTTAATATGGTTGTTGAATCCAGAATGTCATCCAAAGAGTAGTCCGAAAAGGATTCGGCGCTGGTTTTCACCGAAATAGCTGCCAAAAGAACTAGTGACGTGATGACCTTCATTCGACTTGGCAAACCAATCTACAGATAAACGCGAAGTGCAGACAAAAAGAAGCAAGTTCGTAATTGGCCAGCGACGGAGTGGAAATGCTCTTGCACATCAAGCCAGTTTATAGTCTAATTGCAGGAGAAAGGCAGATGGAGAAGCGCAACGGTAATGTGAACTACAAGATCAGTTTTACTTTTATACCAATGTCACGGGGGAAGCTCTCGTTGATTCAGGTTAATAATAGATTATCAAGAAATGTGAAACTTAAGAAACTATGATTAACTTGAAATTAACGATTATCAACATGTGACACCTAAAGCTGTCATAAAAAGAAAGAAGTCAGTAGGGGAAGCATGCATACCGAAACTTTGGATCCTCTCACTCAACCAAAAGAATTTGTTACATGCTGCGCTATGCTTTGTTCTTAAGGCATTAATGCTATCGCATTTTTATGCAAATACTCTGTCAGCACTTTTACATATTGATAACTCCTTTTGAGCGCGGAAGATTGTATTCTATTCGATGCAACTATATTAGCGTAAAGAGCATGCCAAATTTAAGAGGATAGGCCATTGGAATTTCTGCCATGTGGAAACGAAGTTAAAGACACAGATGGAATACCATATTGCTACGCGGTTGAGAACTGGCATGTTGTAGCTTACAAGCGGTGAACTAAAATTGACGAGAAATGGTACAGTAGAAAGACCCTTGGGTACATCTTGGACACGCGTTCAAGTAACGATCGCTATTTGGTCGCATCGCGCAAAAGATTACAAAATTAATAGGTTTCAGTTATACAATGTAACCTCGACATTTTTGTATTTTTGATTCGAAAGCTGTCGGCAATTCACAATACCTGATTTTTAATTAATTGCAAACTTACACTTTCTATTAGATAAAGACTACTGCTATATATGCACCCCTATTTGCTATTCTACCCCCGACACATAGCCAATCAGAACGCTTAAAATTATAAACGCACCTCCGCTTCCCATAGCTAATCAAAGCCTGGTGTAATATCTCCATGTCACGACACTGTTCGGACCAATTCATAATTAGTTTTGCTTCTGTCTCTAACCTACACACTACGCCTCCCCTGCTCTTTGCAGACCTTTTTATGTTTTTATTCGGTTGCTACTTAAAGCATACAAGAGGTTAAATTTCAGCTGGTGTTTCGTTACATAAGTATTATTTCCAATAAGAGGAATAATAAATATTTTTTCCTATGAGAGAAAAAGAAATAAATAGTACAAATAATTATCTTTATTAATTTTGACTTAAATAATTCCAATATTACCGAATTTGGTAAGATGATGCAACAAGACATTAGTAGTAACGGGGCACCTTTCACTAGTTGTTACGGGGTGTATCGTTACATAAAATTAACACTTAAAGGTTGTTAATTAATACATATTTAAAAGGTAGATAATATTTGCAGGATATTACTTTAAATAGTACTGTTCAGAACTCTTATCCATAAATACGTATAGACCATTATATCTATTTATTCCGCAAACTAATCATGTAACGAGCTAAAGTTGCCCTAATGTTACACAGTCCCCGTTAAGTACATTTGGTGTACTTAAGGGGATGGTCAATTACTAAATAATAGTAATTAGACCCAACACTCGGGTGTGGTGCACATTTGTGACCAACCCTTGTGGATGTGATGCACATGGGTGCATTCACATTAGGAGGGATGACGCCCAGCGTCATCCGTGATGACGGCTAGCGTCATCCGTTACGCGAGGTATCTATAAAGATACGCTCGCAATACATATTAAATGATATCTATAGAGATAACATTTTAATTGGTAAAAATAGGTATTTGTATTTAATTCTATTAAATATAAATCAGTCTGAAAACTACTTCCTACTTGGTAAGTGCGCACGAGGAGACGGATTACCGCTCCCGTGACGACACTTAACCAGAGT
>NC_090610.1:7684846-7702535 GCF_004359215.1 Bremia lactucae | reverse complement strand
CTATATAGATGGGTGGCCAACTATATTCGCTCTTGCGAACAGTGTCAGCGCATTAAGCCTGCACCGTCCAGCAGTGCGCCACTGAAGCCGCTACCGATTCCAACCAACTGTTGGAAGTCAGTAAGTCTGGACTTCATGTTTGGCATGCCGCCCGATCATAAGGGTCGGACAGGGCTAGTCGTCTTTGTAGACAGACTGAGCAAAATGGTGCATTTAGCACCATGTAAGACATCGATCACAGGCAAGGAGGTAGCTCTCTTGTTCCTGGATCATGTTTACCGACTACACGGGATGCCCGAGTCCCATATTCTCATATTCAACCTGGAGTTTCTCATGCCGGTTCCGAATATCCTCGAAACTGCGATGAGCTGACGACAGCTCATCGCGAACAGCGTGATATTTCCGTTCGTACTCCAACATGGAGTACCACTCTTCGAACGGTCTTCCAACCGTTCGATATGGTGAGCCTGCACCGTCTGCTCCAACGAGCGACGCTTGCCGGCCCCGTGGTCAAGTCCTTCTTCCAAATCATGGAGAGAGTGATCGATTTTGTCGATCATCGACATTAGATCTGACACACGGTTCTGATCTAATTTTCCCTCCTCCACCACAATCATTGGTGGGTGCCCATGGAGGTCACGTTTCCTTGTGAAACGTATCCAGAACCACCGTGATGTGAAGGGGCAGCGAACGAGTTATCTTGTTCGCTGGCACGGTTATCCACTTTCACATGACAGTTAAGAGCCTCGTTCTCAGCTGGTTGCTGACGTTGAGGGCCTCGTCCGTCAGTATGACGAGACCATCCGATGGATCGGAAGGTCCATCGGAAAACACGCGCCCCAGGCGCCTGTAAATTGATTGCAAAACGTCAATCGCCTCTCGCATCTCGATAGAGATGCGATCTCTTCCCCAGGGCGAAGAAAGGGAATAGACATCCCCTTTTACTCGTTTCGTGTTGTCATCACAACACGGACAGGGATCACCCCACGTGAGGCATGGAAGCCCAGCCTCACGTGACAACCGATGCAATGTATACTTTGCACCGGTTAAAGTTCGCTTCTCAAACTTATCGCAATTCGCGTTAAGTTTTTGAAGCCAGGCTTCGCGTCCAATTTCTTTGACATTCCGAATGAACGCGCTCCAGACTTGCATAAGCGATACTTTATCTCGCTTATTGTTGCCACTAAACCATCGATGCTTAAGAAAAGCATCGAGATAAAAATCTTCCTCAGCGCGAAAGTTCTTCGCGCTGGGATAAAGGCCATGTAGCTTTGTCGCAATAAATAATGGATATTTATTGTTAGGAGTAGTCTCTCCAGACAAGCTATTATTTAGCCGTTCTGGCAAAAGCCACGGCTTCTTTTCAGGGGCGAGATGAGATATTTTAGTGTCTTCACTCCCCTGAGTGGTACCCACTTAAGCAGGGGTATCACAAGAACTTCTATTACGATGGCTTACGCCATCGTCATCACCTTGCACAGAAACAGGTGCAGGTGACCGTACGGGAGACGGAACGGGCGATGAGGGATCCTCCTCATCGTCGGAACCAAATAGACAATTAACTCGTCTATCAGAATGAGCCCTCTCATTCGAAGGCTCATAGTCAGCCGCCTGACGTCTATCAGGCGACTGTTCTATTCTCCCCGAGTCGGCCATTTCGTTCGACTCGCATTCGTAGTCGACCTCCACAGAGGGGTCGTATTCACGTGGTGAATTACCACGTGCACCCGCAACATCTAGTGTTGCGCGAGTTAAGTGGCCACATAGTGACCATTCCATCCAATGGCAGTCAGAGTGATTGTCGTTTAAGGAAGGGGTGATGTAACGGGGTGTATCGTTATATAAAATTAACACTGAAAGGTTGTTAATAAAAATATTATCTAAAAGGTAGATAATATTTGGAGGATATTTCTTTATAAAGTAATGTTCAGAAATCTAATCCATAAATAGGTATAGACCATTGTATCTATTTATCCCGCAGAATAATCAACTGTAGACGTAAGCAAAAGAGAGAGACAGATAAGATAAGATAAGATTTCAATTGATGTTTAGTATTAGTTTATAATTAAGTTAGCGTCAACAGATAGAAAGAAGAGATACTTAATTATATTAATACAGTTTCATTTAACCCTCTTTAAGCTAGTTGCCTTAAAGAGAAGTCTTCCTCTGCACGTACTAGTGTACGTGAAATAACGTAAGGCACCACTCGCAACTGAAGCAGTGCGAAGCGGACTTGTACTGAAGCAGTACAAGTTGTAGTGCCGCGTTACACTAGTACTGTTCAGTACTAGTTATTTTTATGGGCACACATCGGTTTGAGAACCGTTGTTGTAGTACATTTACTTTATGGGTAAAATACCCTTTTATCTAATTTTAAAATAGTTAGTTACTTAAATCCCATTTATTATGGGTGACAAATGTTGTGGTCGCCGCCAGATATAAATCTGGCGGCCAAAATCTCCTTTTAATTAAGTAGGGTAAGGTTTTTAGGTTTAAATAATTAAATTAAGTGCATTTCCCCTTCTGATCTTAAAGCGTTAAGTGCCTTCCTAAGGCTTGCGCATTGATCTGTAAGAGATAGAAGCCTTTCCAAGGTATATCCTCTTGGGCACGAGTTGCCACTTGGTTCTACGAACCCTTGAATCCCTCGAACTAGGATTCATTAAGCTTTAATAGCTTGTACGACTCCCTGAGTTGTTAAACCCATTAGTTCAATAGAACTAAGCGACTATCTCAGTCTAAAAGTCTTCCTCTGGCTTTAGGAGCGAGGTAGCTCCGCTACACCTGGTAGCACTCGTAGTCAATCTACGCCTGAGTCTTTACAAGACTAAACCCTCACGAAAATGGGAGAGGTTTCAGAATTGTCAGAAGCGCAACTCGCCGCCTATGACAAGCTCAAAATCTTGTTTGGGCTTGAGCACGTAGAATTTATTATTTACCAGGGACCAGAGGTCCTACGCAAGACTTGAAGGCTTCATGCGGTACGAAAGCTCCCTGATCGGTACCATTTAGTGGCATCTATGCCAACTCGGTACATCTCTGTATCTGACTCACAGCCGAGGGCTCGCCCTCTAACTGTGTATGTGAAGAAATTTGAGGAAAAAGAGGGAGAAAATCTCCCTTTTTGAAATTAGTAGATAGAAATGTCCATTAATACCGCCTTGTTCTTAACAGAATGGCAAAAGGTACCTATGGCCTTCTAAACTAAATTGTAGAGCCATGGAGTGGGCACTATCGTGCAGCACGTCCATAAACGACGCTTTCCCTCATAGGATTCGCTTAAACAGCAAATGACTAGCATGTTTGCACTGCCTGATCAGGCTTTTCGCATGCGAGCATGGCTCCTAGCGACTCGACGGGTAAAAGAACCCTAGGGGACTATGTCCAGGAGTTGAGAACTCTCATTGCATCTATGCATTAAAACCCGGTGCAAGAAGCAACTGTCGTAACCTTTATGAAGAGTCTCAATGAGGGCGTAGCCCGGACGGAATTGTTCTGATCTCATCCGCTACGTTCGAAGAGGCAGTCGCCATAGCGCTACGCGCCAAGTTTGACTTGAAGTCTGCTCGCGTTAGCACGCCTGTTTACCGAACAAGCCCTTCGAGCACATGGGTTTTATCTAATAGAGCGGAACCTATGGACTTAAGCCTCGTTCAGGAAGGAGAAGAGGCTCTTCAAGCTGTGGAACAGCATAAGACCATCCGCAGATGTTATATGTGCATAAGCACGAAACATTTACGTCCGGCCTGCCCTCTTCGAAATTCGCGTAAAGCTCGAAAGAGCTCCAACTCCGACCTATACCATGGATCTGGTACGGTGCGGGAAGAAGTCGATACCCAGTAGGTGCGAGGCGCCCTACTGGGGAAGACCTAGGCTCTGTTGAATCTCTAGGAGGTGAGAATAAACAGGACTTAGGCCCAATTAGCGCGGTACCCAATGGCACGGGGCAAGAGTACAAGCCTGGCTTGCTAATCGCTCAAGCGACTGTAAAGGACTTTGATAAGCCGTGGTCAATTTAATTGACTCAGGAGCGTCTTGCAATTATGTTCGATGTCTTTCCCTTGGAAAAGTCAACAATACGTTGAGGCACTTAAAGCGTATGAAAGTGATACAATCGCTGCTCGCTTAGCGACTGGGACTCGTGTCACTGTTCCTAGGGTTCCATTTAACTTGGGTATAAAGTTTCTGGACTTTGACAGTATAGAACGCTGTCTCATCCTTGATTTGGATTCGAAATATGATCTCCCCTTGGTATGGCCTGGTTAGAACACCATGAGCCATGGATCGATTGAAGGTCTAAGACCTTAGGCGCCACACGCAATGTTCTTGGCAAAGTTTTGGTAAGTCATGAACCCACCTTTGCTAGGCAACAAAAGCGGTCTTGGCGCGGATCATTGAATGAGTATGTCAGTGTTTTAGAAATTGGCATGTCTGAGATAATAAACTCTAATGCTAAAAACATTAATTTCTTAGCCCGACTCAGCAGAAATAAGTGGAACGGCACGTACTCCGTCGAGTGCACTCGTTGTTACAACATTCACTGAATGCTGAAGCATTGTTGGCCTAAGGCCGAATTATCAAGGGTGCAATATCCCTGAGATACGTGGAGTGGCACGTCTAAGTCCACCCTGTATGGTCGGCCGAGGTGGCATCATACTCAGTGTCAGTAGTGACACTGTTGGCGGTTCACCAGGACCTCAAGGGTGCAATATCTTTGAGATACGTGGAGTGGCACGTCAAAGTCCACCGAGTGTGGTCGACCGAGGCGGCACCATACTGAGTATCAATAGTGACACTATTGGCGGTTCGCCAGGGCATTTTGGGTCGAACCCTCCTAATGCACGTGAAGCGACACGTAAATGTTTGCTGGATAAGGAAGTTGGGTTACCTAACTCCTTGTCGGATGTCAAATTAGACACCATGTCTTGTATAGAACCAATACAGGCTGGAAAACCCGGAAATGTGATTGTCTCGGCCTCTAAGGGGCGTATTGTCTCCACTCCAAGACAGGATGGACACGAAGCGTGTATACCCTCACAAAGTGATACGAGTGAAAGTTAGCCTTGCGGCAATCCTCTCGTTTCATGCTCTTTTAGAGCTAGACGAAATGTCTATTGATGAGTGCGGTCGAGCCTTAAAATCTGGTGACTTATCTGAAATGGTGGTCATTCGACATATGGTTGAGTTTAACTCATCGTCGCTTCTAGACGAAGCTGTCCTGGATGACACAAAACGGCACTTAGTGCACGAAATGGGTCACCGATTCTTAAAGATCCTACGGATCCATTTTATTCCTTTAGGAATTCCAAGATGTGGTATGTAATAATCCACCATCTGTTTTACCTCCGGATAGAGGTGTCCGTCATGAAATTGACTTGATTCCGGGAACCAAATACTGTGTCAAAAGACAATGGCCTTTACCAAGGGTGCAGTGTGACGTCATTGACGTTTTCTTCCATGCTAAGCACGAGGCTGGAATGGAACGAGAGAGCAAATCTCCCTTATTCGAGACCGACATTTTGTGTCAAAAAGCCAAATGGTAAATGGCGCGTTATACATGCTTATAATATAAGCTTAATGCTGTCACTATACCAGCACAAACCCCCATTCCTAGAAAGGATCTTCTTCAGAACAATATGGTGGGATGTACAATGTACAGTGCATTGGACTTAGTCGATGATTACTACCAATTGCTCATGCGAGCTAGCGATGTCCCGCTTACAGCGGTTATCACCCCAAGCGGCATGTTATGGGAGTGGCTGGTTATGCCACAAGGGCTTTCCAACGCCCCAACAACATTTAATCGTCTATTGACGCAACTGTTTCGCCCTCATCGAGGTTATGCAAAGACTTATTTCGATAACATTTTTGTCCATAGTCGGTGCGAAGCAGGGTCGGTCGGATATGGACAACCGTTTAGACCATTTGCGAGCAGTGCTCGAGTGTATGCGCACAAATAAATTGTATGCCAATGCATCTAAATGCATTTTTGGCGCAGACGAAATTCCTTTTTTAGGATGCTACATTGGAAAGCAGGACCTTAGAGCGGATCCCGCTAAGGTAAAAGCCACAGTAGATTGGCCGGCTCCTAAAACCAAAAGGATTTGCGTAAGTGGGTAAAAGGATACACAAAGGTGCTGGACTAGCACCGAAAATAATGCTTTTCGAGCAGTTAAGGATAGTCTTATCCATGCCCCGATTCTGGCACTGTCAAACCCAAATTGGTCTTTCAGTGTCGTCTGTGACGCATCAGCCTTTGCCATTGGCAGTGCTCTGTTACAAACAGATGATGATGGGCGCGAGGGAGGGTGTAATTGCGCTCGAGTCTAGACAGCTTAAAGCTGCGAAAATGAACTACCCATGACATGACAAAGAGTTACTCGCAATGAAGTATGTTGTTGTCAAATTCAGAGTTCATCTGCTCGGCTCTAAGCCGTTAGTGATAAATACGGATCACGC
The DNA here is from genome assembly GCF_004359215.1 of Bremia lactucae. NCBI lineage: Eukaryota > Oomycota > Peronosporomycetes > Peronosporales > Peronosporaceae > Bremia > Bremia lactucae. Next base: position 7,696,076 of record NC_090610.1, on the reverse strand, counting down.
GTCATTACGCACGGCGACTGGCCTGATGGCTATCCTTTTTCGCGGAACACAACTTCGAGGTGAAGTATAAGCCCGGCAAGCAAAATGCCTTGGCCGATGCGTTATCACGCAGGCCGGAATAGGAGCTTTCTCATAAAAAAAGACTATCTCGTCGCCTATTCCTCATTTAATCCGTTCGGCTTACGCCAAGGATGAACAGTGTGTAGCTCTGCTACGAGCTTTAAAGAACTCAGATTCAGGTATTAAATTGCCGGCACGTTTTCGTGCAAGGTTACATCGATTTTCTATCGATTACAACCTGTTGCTTTATTGCACAGACATCGCGGACCTTCCGCGTGTCGTTGTTCCTCATGATGAGGATTTGAAGTACCGAATACTTTATGAGGCACACGATACTGTCCTTGGTGGTCATCTCGGTGGAGAAAAGACCTACGGCACTATAAGCCAGAGATATTGATGGCCCAAACTTTATAAATGGGTCAGCACATATGTTCGCACATGCGAAACTTGCCAACGGGTTAAACCCTCAGCGCATGCTGCTGCGCCACTAGCGAGCCTTCTCGTACCCATAGGTGTTGGGAGTTCATTAGTATGATTTTTTTTTCGATCAACCGAAACATTCTGCCGGTAACTCCGGCATAGTGGTCTTTGTTGACCGATTGATCAACATGGCTCACTTAGCGGTTGTACTGGATTCCATTGGTGGAGTAGGTGCAGCAAGTCGGTTCATCGTCCGCGTGTTCCGACAACACGGTTTGCCAGTGCAATTGTCTCTGATCGGGACCACCATTTCACGGGTAAATTTTGGAAATCAATTTTCCGAGTGCTTGGCACCCGATTGGATATGTCCACTGCGGACCATTCGCAGACCGATGGTCAAACTGAACGTGTCATCGCGTCATTGAAGACGTTCTACGCAGTGTGTGTGCTCAGACACCAAAGTGCTGGAGCTCAATGCTCCCAGTGGTGGAGTTGCGTTAAATAACGCTGTACATGCCTGTACAGGCTATACTCCGCTCTATGTCAACGGTCTTACCCACCCACGCGTTACATTAACGATACCACTGCGTGATACAGGTCTCGGGGGGGAGAATTAGCCGATAGACTTGCTTATATCAGCCCTGTTACCATTCGGAAACAAGTAAGCGAGCGAGTTTCTTGCGATGCGATTAGTGTCTTAAGACATGTAAGGGACACGATGGCTGATAGCCAAGACAATCAAAAAGAACAAGTCGATGCCAAAGGCAGAAGCTGTATTGATTATTATGTGGTCGGAGACCGAGTTCTATGCAACGCTAAAAATCAACCAACTAACTTGGTTTCCGCAGTCTTCAAGACCAAATTACGCCCGCGCTTTATTGGACCATTTACGGTCGTGGCCAAGAAGGGCGTAGCTTATACGCTAAACCTTCCTAGCAAGCTGCGTACACACCCAGTGTCTTACGTTGGCTTGCTTAAGCCATACCGGGACCCTTCCCACGTGGACTTGAAGGCGCTTGCACCGAAACAGGCGGTCGTGCCGCAGATTGCTGCATCCTCACCAGTATGTCCAGCTGCTCTCTAAACGAGGTCGTTGACGCCAGCATCGAAAGACGGTTCTGAACCGCCTCAAAAGATCTCTTCACCCGAGGACCTCACGAAGAAGTTGCACCTCGTGCCGTAGAGCATCAAATGCTTCCGCCGAAATTTCGGCCCCTCCCGCGCTGCTTGATGCGCGGGGAACCTTCAGTTCATGTGGCGAAACTTTTAAAAGCGACGTCGTCGTGAGGGTCAATACCAATATCTGTTGAAGTGGCTAGGGTACCCCTCTTCTGAAAACTCTTGGGAGATCGGGGTACCTCTTCGGCAAGATTGCCCGTACGCCGTTGACGTTTTTGAGCGCCAAGCTCAGGGTCAACTCGCGTCAAACGACGCTTTACACCACTAAACGTGGAATTAGGTGGATCTATAGCCTCAGTGCGGCTTCGATCCATGGTTGTACGGTCAACCGAAGCACTGAAATATCGTCTGGATCTTTCTTTATTTTGTGGCACAAATGCCGAACGTAATTGGCCTTTGGCCTTAAGCTTAGTGAAATCGAAGCAAAGCTTCCGTTTCAAACGAACATCACCTCTATCCGCTGACTCTCTCATATTCCAGATATTACGAAGTCGGCGGGCCCGGTGGACCCAGTTCTCAAATGAGACTTCGTTTTCACTCTTTGTTTCGTTTAAAAAACAAAACGATCGGAATTTCCCTCATGGATGTCACCGAAGCCTCATGGGCTTGATCACGTAAACGCGTCAGATACTGGCTTTGCGTCATTACCTTTGGCGTAAGGTATTGCTTATGACGAGCGTCGCGGGCAGCGATCTCCTCTGCCGTCCTCGCCGGGTCACCAGAGATCCAGATGGCCAAGCTATGACCCGTTATCTCTTTAAGACGCTCATCCGCACTAAGCGGACCGAATCGATATTCACTATGAGCTTTAGCTTTCGCTATCTCGGCAGCTCGACGGCGAGCTCTTTCCTATATGAGGATTATCTGCACTTGCTCTTCATCGAGCGGATTTGTAATGATGTTGGACTTAGGGTCCTGTGCCCTGCTCAATGAAGTCAAGACATCAGCGGCACCACGTTCTGGGGACGGATTCGGGACCCGCCGACGTTCATCCGGAGGAAAGGCGTGCAAGAGCGACGCTCTTTCTCCTCATTATCTGATAAAGAGTGACTTTTAAAGTCCACTATTTTCAGTCGAGGAAGGTGCTAAAAGGCTGTGACTCACGCTTGATTATCATGGGACAAAGAAAAGAAAAACACAACCGAATGGTTAGCTGTTTAGTTGGAACCTCAAAGAGGAAATGAAGCGAATGTTGTCACTCGGTGCCAACAGTCTGTTGGGAGAGGGTGTAATGGGGCACACATCGGTTGGAGAACCGTTGTTGTGGTACGTTTATCTAATTGGTAAAATACCCTTTTATCTAATTTTAAAATAGTTAGTTGCTTAAATCCCATTTATTATGGGTAATAAATGTGGTCGCCGCCAGATATAAATCTGGCGGCCAAAATCTACTTTTAAATTAAGTAGGGTAAGGTTTTTAGATTTAGATACTTAAGTAAAATGCCGTTCCCCTTTTGATTTTAAAGCGTTAAGTGCCTTGCTAAGGCTTGCGCATTGATCTGTAAGAGATAGAAGCCTTTCCAAGGTATATCCTCTTGGGCACGAGTTGCCACTTGGTTCTACGAACCCTTGAATCCCTCGAACTAGGATTCCTTAAGCTTTAATAGCTTGTACGACTCCCTGAGTTGTTAAACCCATTAGTTCAATAGAACTAAGCGACTATCTCAGTCTAAAAGTCTTCCTCTGACTTTAGGAGCGAGGTAGCTCCGCTACCCTTAAGGTCCTTGTGGATAATCAGATGGGACTTGTCATACTGTTCGACGAGAGGGGAAAGTGGCTGCATTTTTAATGGTGCTTCACACTTTCAAGCGGCACACTTGGGCTCAAAAACGTTACCATCTTTACCATCCTCGTTAAATTGAAACAGTAGTCCACAATGATGATAATTTCTACCGACTCAGGCTTCCGTCTAGTAAGCTACGCGCGATGTTCACTTATAGAGTGACGTCTCTACTCGGATCACCGCGCTAAAAGCATCATTTTCTGATAGTCATGCCCTTTCTTCTTCACAGGAAGAGCTGCAGATCTGATTATCGTTACAATGTAAGTTTGTTTCTTTTCTCTTATAAATCCAACTGCAATGCTGACCTGTTTCACCCTTCGTCGATATTTTTATATTTTACTTAAACGGGCTTTCCTACTTTATCCCGAAGTCATATAAATGACGGTGGAATGTCATATTTTTGAAGGCAGGATGACTAGCCTACAAATCAACAGCAAGTATTGAGTCTTGCTGCGATTGTTCAAACTTCCCTTTGATAATTTTCTATTTAAACGATTGCGGTGGCTGTTATCATCAATAAAATGACGATCGTGGTCCACTGGGCGTAAAACCGATCTGAGGAGCTAGGTCTAACCACTTAATAATCACCAAAGGATATTAAGTCCTAAATACCCGAGAGGACCACATTTGTTGATGGTATGAATCAATTAGATCAGTACCGAAGCATTAGCGTGCTCACTGACCGAAATTCGTGATACTATACGCACTTTCTCGAGGCGAGGCATGCGACATTCTAATGACTAATGAGGCCGGTTCGTCATTATAATAGAAGCTACACTTACATAATTTGGCAATTGGATTAGAAAATAAATATGCATAATCCTATGCAGGCGACTATATTGATAATATTCACGGGGTGAGATGACCAACTACTAGTATTGCGGAGTAATATAGCGTTACTAATTGTGTGAGTGTAATGAAAACGTTTTACTTGAACATAATCGTATTGAATATTTGTTTCTTATTAAAAGTTCAGTCCTCCCTCTACTAACTAATATCATCTTTTATATATATTATCAGAGGGTATTAGTTATCGTATTACAGGAAAGTATAAGGTAGCGACCATAGATAGACCAAGAAGGACGTCAAATCCTATAAAAAAGCGGGGGTTATAAGTTTTCCGGGGATAAGTTATCAGAGTGAGGACTATACTCATTAATTGCCTCTATTAACAAAACTATCGATGTTATCAAGTATATGACAACTTTAGCTTATCTACAGTCTGACCTAGCTCCTTAAGTCAAAGGAAGCTTTATACGCGCAAACAGCCACTTAGATTCGGTGTCTTATACTAATTCTGCCTTGATTATTTCGACCATCAGCACGTTGAAAACCTTTTGTAAATGATTTATTTTCAAAGAACCCTAACCTGTTTACGAACAGTAACAAGGCTGAGATCAGCTAGCCGATCGGCAACGTCTTCTTCACCAGCCCTAAACCACTAGCTGTAGTATTTAACGGATCGCTTGGGTGTCTGAGGCCGTTTACATAGAACGGAGTATTGCTTACAGATGCATGTTCTGCGTTGGCCACCGCAAACTCATAAATCGGGAGCTGTATGCGCCAACGATTTGGTGCCTCAGCACAAACACTGCGCAGAACGTCTTCAATGACAATATTGGCAGGCTCGGTCTGACCGTCGGTCGTGGATGGACATGTCCAACGTAGTGCCCTGCACCCGGAAGTTCGAATTCCGGAACGCTCCGTCTCTGGCCTTGGAATAAGCAGAAATGGGTTCTATCTCAGAAATATGGCTCTGGCAACCGTTTTAGCAAAATATGCGATCACTGAAAAGGTCAGCCGCACCTTCACCATCAATTGTACCTGTCACAGCCGCTTCATGAGCCATTTTACTCATAAGACCAGCAAAGACCACGACGCCTGTGTTGCCTTCCAAATCCTCCAGTACATCGAACCAAAATTCGTGCTGATGGAATTTTAACCCTCTGTGTTAAGATTGCACCAAAGAAGCTATTTCTTTGCATTCCGTGCAACTAAATGGCGCGCATGCACACAAGCACTGATCGTATGTGGACCGTGTGCTTTATGCATCTGAACGACACTGTTCCGAAGAACTATGAACAAATTTATCAATAACCGCCTGTGCATACCTCTATGAGAGCGAAACAGTTGCGTCACAAGAGGATCAAAAGAAGCCGCGGAGTTAAAAGCATCTGGGGCATCACCAGCCGCTGTAGCCATTCCCAACTTATACCGCTTGGGGTGTTAACCGCTGTAGCGGGATATCACTAGCCCGCAAATGAAGTTGATAATAGCCACAAAGATGAACGCACAGTACATATTACACTCCACCCTATGATTCTAATGAATGTCTTTCGTAGAAATTGAAGCCATTGCCGAAATATGATAGCATTATCGTTATAGTAATCCTGCCCAATGCGCCACTTCCCGTTCAATTTCTTGACACAAACATTTTCGGTGCTTAATAATAAGGAACTTACTTTCAAGCGCGATACGCAGTATTAGGTACCCGAAACCAGGTCAATCTAATGACGGGCACCTCTATGAGGCGATAAAATAGATGGTGAATTTCGACACACCACGTCTTATATTTCCACAACTTACGGAAGGACCGGATCTGAAAGATCTTTAAGGATGGATGTTTGACCCACTACTCGCACTAAGTGCCGCTTTTGTTCTTTCCAGAATGGCTTCATCCAAAAGTTGTAACGATATCAACGCAGTAAGAGGTCAAATGATCGCCATATCAGATAGTCACCAACTCGCAAGGCCTGACCGAACTTATCAACAGATATTTCGTCTATCGCTGAAATGGGATAGCCATAAGCTCACGTCACCCTAATCATTACCAGCCATAATTAAGACGAGCGTGTACAGCTATTGGCTAGCATCAATCTATGGCATTGCAAACGCTTCGCATCTTGCACAACCGACTGCTATCTTATAGTAGAGACTATACACCTCATAAAGGTATACCAATGATTTCCCCAAGTTTTGGAGGTTCTTTAACTTTACTTTTCCTTTCAAGTTCCGATGTCAGGGCGATCTCCGATAAATAGTTATTTTACTTATCATCCAGCGAATGTTTAAGTGTTAACCCCCGTGCATTTTTAACGGGCATAGCCCGGCATGCCCTGGGCGTATCGCCAATTGCTATAGCGGCCGTTCTCACTCGGTGGAATTATACGTGCCTCTTCACGTGCACCAGAGGGCTCACACGGCTAATGGCTAGGGCTTAGGCAGACAAATTAGCATTTCGTAATGCTTAATCACAGCGGTGTCACTCAACGAAGTACGGACAGTTCATACTAACAGTCAATGAGCCTTACCCGAGACTAAATTCATTCGCAGAAATTAACCCAATATACGACTGTACAGCGCACTGCACGGACACACCCAGTGACTTGCACCAATAGAATTTTTGGTGCCTAGCAATGGTGGGGTCATGACTCGCCAAAGCTTCGCTATCAATATAGCGCGTTGCGCCTAAGGTCGTAGACCTCCAATTGATTCTTGGCTCATGGCGTTCAAGCCAGGCATACAAAGGATGAGATCATTCAACACTAAAAATCGAGGACGAATCAGCGTTCAATGCTGTCAAAGTCCCAGCTTCGCACCTTAATTCAACGTAAGTTTTACCACTGTAACACGAGTCCGAGTTGCAAGGCGAACAGTCATCAAATCACCTTTATGCGCTAAGCGCTTCAGCATATTGCTGTTTTCCTTTAAAGAAAACGACTTCTAGCAAAATTGTAAGACGTTCCTGAGTCGATAAAATTGACCATGGATCATCTAAGCCCTTCAACAGCTGCCTATACGACTGACAAGCCTGGCTTGTAAACACGACCTGTGCAATTAGACACAGAAATCACTTGAACTTCACCGAGGCAAAGCCCTGTTTATCCCCAGCTCCTTAAAGCCTATTAGACCCAGCAGGGCGCACCGCTTTTACTGAGAGTCGGCGATTTTTCGATCCGTACCAAATTTCTGGTGTATGGCGGGAACATTGCTCGTCTGAGCCTTGCGTGGGTTGTGCAATGAACACGCCAGGTGCAAGTGCCTCGTGATTCCGCACATAAACATCAATGGATTTTTTCTGCTGCTTAACAGCTCAAAGCCCTGCTTCCCTTTCCTCAGCGGGGCTGAGCTTCATCGGTCCGGTCTAGTAGACGAACCAGATGTGATCGAGAGCTGGAATTTTCTTCATGCATAACGTACGGGCTGCTTAAAATTTAAACTTAGCGTCCAACGCAATATCTGCAGCCGCTTTAAACGTAGCGGGGTGAATTCGAAAAAACGTTTGCTCTGATAGCAGCGAGCCATATATGGCCACGCTTGCCGCACTTGTAGCAGACTACTTCTGCATTGACTAACTCCATAAGAGTGGAATTCGACCTCTCGGCCGACGGCGTATACAAAGCTGTCGCCGAGGCACTGTTGTAGGATTGCTCCTCAACTAAGACAATTTATAATTGCCTCTACCAACGTCGACGGCACTTTTCTAAAAAGGGTCTGTCACGATGGGCCGTGCCGCAGTCCGTTCATGAACGTGGACACCTTAATGCATTCCGGTATCGGACTTACACTGATGGACGCCGACAGCGAGCGTATCTCCTTCACATATTCTTGCAGGGATCGCTTCGCCTGCTGCGCTCCAAAGAAGCGCGCCTGAAGCAGCACTTTGTTGTTCGGCGGCTAATGCATGGCGCGAATCTTTGTCTTAAAGACCGACCATGGATGGAGCGCCTTACCGTCCGCCATAAACGCCGAGTAAGCCCACTGTGAGGCCTTACCACGCAGGAGCGACATGGCGTACGACACCATCCGGCTGTCGTCCTCGATGAGCTGCGCTACACTGCATTGCTCCACGGCTAACAGCCAGTGAACAAAGGGCTTGCTCACGAAGTCCCTGCGCCAAGTGCTCTGCCACCTGTCGATGATGTTCGGAGAGGTGGTGGAAATGAGCCCAATAAATATTGAGGCTCATCCTCATTGAGACGCTCAGAGAGACTGGTCGTTGGGGGACTACTACTAAGTGTAGGCGGGCGCCACTAAAGCTGCGACGCACTACATAAGCACACATCTTCAAGCCGAGTGAGGTAGGTGGTGGGCGCCTAAGAGACCTCATCCAACGAACTAAGTACCTTGGTACAAGTGTCGTCACGGAAGCGGTAATCCGGCTTCACGTGAGCATTTGTTAACTAGTATGTAGTTCTAAGACTTATATTTATCTTATCAACTTTAATAAATAACCGTTACATAACCAATGAATGCCGCCTCTGTAGATGTGCTCCCCTATATTGCGAGCGTATTATTCGGAATACCTCGGATTACGAATGACGCTAGCCGTCATCCCTTCCAAGGTGAATGCACCTGTGTGCATCACATACACAAGGGTGGGTTATTATGTGAACCACAGGTCTGAGTACTTAACATAAAGTTATTGTCCATCCCCTTAAGTACACTAAGTGTACTTAACGGGTTCGTGTAATATAGGGCAACATTAGCCCTTTACACGAAAGATCAAACTTACGGCGATATGGTTATGAGCGTCGATATATATGGCGTTCAGTCGTATTTAACGGGAAGCTTAAGTCATGAGTTTAATTAGCTGAAACTACGTACCACACATGTGGCTTTCAGCATTACATAAGGGGAGCCATTAGTATTCCATCACTCTCTTGATAGTATTCACTCACTCCTCTAATTCATTAACTAAAGTTCATCAGTAATTATCACCCATCACGCCCGGTACCACTCACCCAATACGCGCGGTGACTCACTTTCAACTTCACCTCGGTACAAAAACACTATAAATTGAGGGAACCAATATACGCACATGCCTCTTTTGAAAGAGCCACATCTTCCAAAACCAAAAAAATATATAATAGGAAAGGTATTGCCACCCTCGTTTACAGTAAGAAATATTTTCGCGTTTAGTCCAGGGTATGCATCTACAACTCCGCCAACATTAATAATCGGTCTTCATCATGCCGCTTGCTCCACCCCCAGACCACATTTATGATACCCATGAGGAAGAGGAGGAGGCAGTCATAACGTTTGCGTGGCAAGAAGCTTATTCAACGAAGAAATTACGCACGAAGGCCGACAAATATAGAGTGTGGCTTGCTTGCTCTCATGGTGGTGGGTACAGAAGCAAGGGCACAAAGATACGCCAAGTCAACAAGGCTTCTTCTGTGCCCATGGGCAGTCACTATTCAGCTCCAACTGAATCAAAATGCCGGGCAAGAATGGAGAGTAAGTGTGGTCGTTGCTACAGAAAACCATGAGGCGACCGATAATCGTGCAGTATATCCGGAAGCCAGAGCGTTGAACAAGCTGCAGAAGCAGCAGATTTCGAACTTGTCAAAAGGTGGAGAGCCTCCTCGATTAATTTGAGCACCATGATGCGATCATATCCTGCTTTTCTAGCCACTAGACAAGTTAGTTACAATTTAAACATAACGTGAACGAGAAGAACTTCTCCTTGGGCGTAGCCCTCGGGAAGCGCTTCTAGACACACTGGAGGAAGATTCAATTCGGTATGAATTTGATCGAGAGCAATGGTCGAATAAACTCACACGCCTCTTAATTGCACCAAAGTCTTGTATCTCAACAGATAATGACTTTTCTTCAGGAGACGTTCTTATAGTGGATTCGACACACAAAACCATCAGGTGAGTAAGTTGTTTAAATTATATATCTTTTTTTGTACCAATAATTATCCGAAATAAATTTAGCTACTCGGCGATGCTTGAGCGGACAAATCTCCAGGTTTCAAGATGCCACTGCTTCATGTCATGGGTGTGGCATGCACAAACAGTCATATCCCCTTTGATATATAATTTTACGACACAAATCAGAGAGCGATTGCATCTGGGCACTTCAACAAATGCGACACGTTTTTCAAGACAGAATCGCTGGGCCTATTCTCTCATTGTCACTGACAGAGACTTGGCATTGATGGCGGCAATCTCACTGATTTTACCTCAAGCAAAGAATGTTTTGTGCATATGGCAAATTGATAAGAACGTGCTGACAAATTTCAAAAAGGATTTCTCAGAGGATGAAGACTGGATTTTATTTACACAAAGTGGTGCGAGCTGTAACACTCTGCCACTGTAACGGAATTCGAAGATAACTCTAGGAGGCGGTTAATGAGACTGGCAATGCATATTTGCTATCTTCATTGATTGTGCACAAAGAAAAAATCATTCTTGCTCAGACAAAACAAAATAAATTATTTTGGGCATCAAGCTACATCGCGTTGAAGGTGGACATGCAACTCTAAAAAAATGGATCGCAGTCTGAACGGGCGACTTAATAACAGTTTATGAGAGATTGGTACTAGCAGCTCAAAGCAGCTTCAACAAATCAGTCGAAAAGTTGCATACGATCGTTTCCACATTGTCATCCGTCTTGGTGGGAGCTTCTGGACAAATGTGAACAGAAAGATTTCGCATCATCCGTTGAACGAAGTAAGCATAGCTACCTTTCTCATTCAGTTTCGTACAGCACAAGCAAATTTATATGAACTGACCACATTTTGCTTTCTGTAGGCTTTCAAGCAGTCCCAAAAGGCTCTATCAACAGAGTACAAACGATGAGTGCACTGGAATTTGTACAAATACCAAAGGATTGCCGTGCTCCTACCGAAAGGGGTGCGTGGCTATACCGAAAGGGGGTTGTGGCTATACTGAAAGGGGGCGTGGCTATTACGAAAGGGTGTGTGGCTGTGCCGAAAGGGTGTGTGTGGCTATACTGAAGGGAGTGTGGCTATACCTTGAGTGACTCCCAGGATTGAGT
>NC_090610.1:7672702-7684746 GCF_004359215.1 Bremia lactucae | reverse complement strand
GGCTGAGTTCAGAGCTCGTTCAGAGCTTCTGAAACTCAAGCAAGGCAAGCGTGATGTGCACGCATATGCCCAGCACATACGACTCTTAGCGAGTTGTATTACCAATAACCCAGTCCATGAACACACGTTGATTACGGTGTTCATGCAAGGTCTTACGGATGGTCCCGTAAAGACCCACCTGTTCCGCTTGGAACTGGATACGCTTGAAGAAGCAATATCCGTAGCGGAACAGGAGGACTTTAGCTTGAGACAGGCTCAAGCAAGTTCGTCATCATATCGTCCACCTAGACGACACGAACTAGGAGGTCCAGAACCCATGGACCTTTCCTATGTCGAAAGCGAGAAACCTCGCTTTTCGAATAATAAGCGATCGCAGAAATGCCATCGCTGCCAAAAATTGGGACATTACGCTCATGAGTGTAGTGCCCCACGTCCAGCACCAAAAGGTACTGAACGTAATTTTGGATCGTATGCCAAAAAGGGCAACGGTCGCGGATCCGACGTTGTTGCGAAATCGCAACAGCGAGGCGGACCGCCAAAAAATGGACGGGGTCAGTAGGGGCGCAACGCCCTACTGATCCAGCAACCTCAAGAGAATTTGCAAATCTCTTGACAAAAGTTGCTCCAGACACACAATCATTATGTGTCTCTGCACCTGGTGATGAGGTATCNCGCATTGATCCTACGGTCAATGCGAAGGATACTAATGTTGATTGAATCAACATTGAAGTGGACAAACTCAGGAATAGCGATAATGCTATCGCTGACTTTGATAACAATTCTGAACAATTCAGCATCAAAAAATAACATTAGTGCAAATAATTATGCTCTCACTAACAAGGAGATTGACATCACCGCAGTGCGCAACGGTTGCACCGACGACAAAACAAACCAAGTCAGCAGGTGATTTCCTGCTGGCTAGAAAAGCAGTGGTACGTTTCGTACAGGGTTCCATCGCGGATGCGATGACCACAGAAACGGAACTTTGACAAAAATAGTCCCACTGTCTACGATGTACCTACTAAAACATGTAGTGACGAGTGTGGGCAGTAATTAATTACTGCCCAAGTATATCGGCCCGTTCCGTGTAATGCACCGCCAAGGCAATGCATACACGATCGCGCTGCCTCGTAGGATGCGTACACATCATACGTTTATGTTGGGCGTCGCCGCCCTTACCATCAGTACGAGGCTTCTTCCGATTTCGAATCACCAAACGTAACAGTCTTAGCAGCGCTGACTGGACCGCGGAGAAAGTAGATATAATGGTCTATATCTACCAATGGATACGCTTTTCGAATATTACCATGTAAAATAATATTCTTTAAATATTATCTACCTTTTAGATAATATATTAATTAACAACCTTTAAGTGTTTATTTCATGTAACGATACACCCCGTTACACCCCACCTTCACTGCAATCAGTGTAGATTGACTAGTACTGTTGTCAGTACTAGCAAAGGGTGCCCCGTTACATGTAAGTCTTTCAGTGCAAGGAGGTCGGCAATGAAGCTATTCATGGCGGTCGTCCAATCTGAATCCGTTTTTGTATTATTATTATAATTAAGATGTTCTTATGTTAAATTTGTTAAATATTACATTTTGTGTCCCGATAAATTTAACAATTTCGCGCGTAATTCGATCTCGGCGCAAACAACACGATACAATCATTAGCGTTTTTTCACTCTGCAGTCTTGAGCATGGTAGACAGCGACCATTTTCCCACCAGTCTCGGTATGATGATGTATTTCGACTTCAACGTTGGTATGTAACATTTTCTTCTTCTATACTAATTTTGTGTCGTGAATAGACTGCTTTGAATCTGACAACCTCTCTGGGCTCCATGCAAACTGGCTGGATGACGAAAATCTTTGCAGTTTGCCGCTTGCAGACGTTTTTACAAACGCGAAGACATCGCGGGCTCAGGACAATACAGCTGGCAGCTTAATTACCACTGGAGTGACCAACCAGCCCCAAGAGCTAAACGAGGAGCTGATCGAATGCGATGCTCCATTGCTGGACACAGTATTGAATTTTTCAATTGATTTGGAGCTATCGCCCATTTTGGAACCTTTTGATGACGCTACTGTAACCACGAGCCCACGGCAGCTGGAATGTCGATATCAAAAAAGCCCTAAAGTAGTTAAAAAGATCGATTCTCCGACGAGAAACGCGCTTTTAGCTACAGCATCACTACAAGCTAGCAGCGAAGAAGTACGCACAAGTAACGAGGAACACACATTATCATTGGTTGTATCAAAGCGACCTCGCACCAGGAGCTCGTCATGGCTTCAACAAGAAAAAAGTACATTTTTCTCTATGTTCAAGGTCAAGTGGCCGAAAGGCGAGCATGGGTCTTCTCTTGGCTTTTTGTTACGTCAGCGTTTCGATGCAATAAGTACAAAAGTAAGAACCAAGAGTGTGATGGAAGTGCAACAATTTTACGCTGACGTGATACACTATATATCGGAGCTGTTAAAAATTCTGATAAACGACATCGATTTAATGAACGCCGATCAAGTACGCATTGCTGTTTGGTGCTATGGAAAAATAGTGTCTGACAAGAGACACCTTGACGAGTGAGCAATTGTTTTTGACAATTTATCGAGCAATCCGTTTTGTATCTTACGCATTTTTTTGCGTAGATTTCAATCTCTTGATGCAATTTCTTTTGAAGAGAAGACAAAATTGGCTACTTTGCTACTTCAGTCGATAGTTCGCAGTCGCCGCCAAATGCTTAAGGCAAAAATTGACCAGAAGCTCTCTTTAATACACAATCGGACTCCTATTTCAGCATGGGTGTCCAGGTCAAATTTTAGCCCGTTTTCGCTTGGAAAGGCCCCCGAAGAGTCCACTAAACAGATTTATCACCCCGCGGTGCGGATTAAGCATCCCACTTTCTTGAAGATGTCCGCTTTTTCGTCACCAATTAGCGGGACCAAATGTTGTTTGCAACAGAAAATTTCATCAACGCGAAAGCGAGCTATTTCTAACGACTGTTCCTCTGTTGCTTCTTTGGAAAAGAAGACGCGCTACTTAACGGGAGCAATGACTTTCGCAAGCCCCGTTCCACCATTAAAAAAAAAGTCTAGGTTAAGCACCACATCTGATGTTTCTTCTTTCACGTTACAGCAATTTCAAAAGAAAGTTTACATTAAAATGCGCATGACTCCGCTCGATAAGCAGACAAAGGAAAGCGTAGTATTGTGTGGCTGTCGGCCGAAAGTGGAGCTTAAGTTATCGTCGGCGAAGAAGATCTCAGAGATTGCAGCACACATGCGCAACAAGTGGACCCAAGTGCATTTCTTGATGCCAAGAGGGTCCGTTTTGTGTTTTTATCATAAAAATGGGACAAAAGAGCTGTCCAAAGAAGACTCAAATATGACCTGCTTTGACATTTGGAAGCAATGTGGCAAGAAGACTAATGGTGAAAAAGTTGTCGAGGTATCGTACAAGTGGAATCTTCCTTCTAAATCAATTGACGATGCGAATACTTGTGGGCATATTATGATGCCGCTGCGTGCGCCACCCAGCCTTTTCGACCAGAAGGTGACAGCTCCAGCCGAACAAACCCTGAATAGCAGTGACGATAATGAGATCTTGCAGCTTCCCCCTGACCTAGGTCTTAATGAGTTTATATCTCAAGAGACCCAAGAGGAAGCAGAAACGCTTGAGGCATTGATCAGTGATAGCGGTGACGAGGACTTAAACAAGGATGTAAGCTTAGTTACGGGTCGTCTGCGTCGACGTATCAAGCCAGTGCTAGTCTCAAAGGAAGAATTTAATATCTAGAAGTAGACTAGGTAGTGCTTCATTTAATCAAGGACTCGCTCGCTTTACTACCTACTTTGCTGGCTGCGCTAGTAAGAGGCGGTAGTGGAAACCACTCTCGAAAGACTTGACTTTCCAGTTTGCAAGTTCTTTCACCGAATGAATTCCAGAGTCAAAATTCCATTCCAACGCTTGGCCGTCGGCTGCAAAAAAAGGGTTTTGTATATCAGTAGGAATCCATTCATTACTTAATGGCACGTCGAGCTATCATACCAGTAATAAACGAGGATTTGTCAACGCCTTTGCCAATTTTCACGATATCTTTAGTGCGCACAACTCGCTCGTTGGTAATCTGTAGCGGGCTCGTGTACATTTGCGGAGCCTCGTGTATAAAATTGTTCTCATTTCGACGACCCGAGGGCGTGCGACCCAGCAGCCAGATTTTATTGTCGGCTGCAAAACAAATACGGTTATGTCAGTCACAAACAAGCATACATTCTTCATAAGCTCACCAGTAATAAAGCTCGTGTGAAAGTGACTACATTTACTAAGCTTCACAGCATCGCTAGTCTGCACAAGACGCGGGGTAATCTGATCACCATTTGCCTCCGACATTCCTTTTGGGTTTAACAATTTGCCCCACACATACAATTCACCGTCCTCTGAGCTCCAAAAATACAAAATCTTTAAATTTTAAAACTCCATTGGTGAAAAGAGACTTAAGCGCACCTGTTATAGCGCAAGAGTAGTTAAAGCCAGCATCCACTTTGACAATTCGCTTGCCTTTAAGTGCAATCAACTCCTGTGGCGCATCAGTATTGCCCGAGCCGAAGCCAAGCTGGCCACGCTCTCCCTTTCCCCAGCAAAACACTGTGCCATTTTCTGTTACAGCGAGTCCATGCTGATAGCCCGAAGCGATATCCACGACTTTATCGCCGTCAAACCTCACGTGAGTTGGCAATTGGACACTGACACCCTCTTCACCAATGCCACACTGACCATAACCATTAGCTCCTAATGTGAAAAGCTTTCCGCATTCCGTCAAAATAAATGTTAATGCCGCAGAGCAGACAATCTTTTTGACACGCTCTCGATCCGGCATCTCCAGAAGCGCAGGCTCCAGCGTGTCCACCCCACGCGAACGCGTGAAGCTATTCATCCACCACACGAGTTTTGGCAGCACGCGTTGCATATTAGTAGAGCGAATAACATCACGAAACGAGTGTGTTCGACCATAAATATAGGCATCTCCTTGATCCGTTACAAAGCCGGCATGGGCCCATCCAACGGAAATTTCCTTGACGGATAGCGCCGTTGTAGTAGCCAGCGGTGTAGGAGCCACCACGTCGTCGTATCCACCTGTGCCCAATGCCCCAAGAAATCCGTCACCATACGACAGTAAGACCGCTACAAGATTGCATTAATACGCTCACAAAGGTTGAGAATAATATCACGCATTCGAGCATTCTACGTACGATCGAGTACAACGTTGGCAGATTGCGTGGAAAGAGCAGCACCTGCGTTCAATTGCAAAACGAATCGTCACGATTTCAAAGACGTTTGGACAATCGAGTTTTGTCACTTGCGTACTGCGAGCAGCAACGAATGCTGGTCGCCATCCAACACCTAGGAATCGCAGCATCAATAATTTTTACCCCCTTAATAAGAGTGGATTCGATGAAAGAACATGCAACGATTAATCCAGTAATTGTCTGAATTACACTAATACTTATAGTGCGACAAGCTTTTAAATAAAATTGTTGTTTTACAAATCAAAACTCGGAAAAGCAAAAATATAAAATTGTCTCACGCAATTGTGCCTTTAACTCGGTAGATCTCGACATAGCTTCTAGATATTGGACGATACACAGCCACATGAGAAGCCGACTACAAATGTAGACGGACATCAAGCCACATAGCTTACAGTTGCTCTTTGATCGCAGTAAAAACGCCATAGAGCAGCCTTAATATTGCATTGTAACAATACGATGGCCGTGATTTATATACAAACTGTAACGGGGCACTACTGACTTGTACTGCTTCAGTACAAGTCCACTTCGCACTGCCTCAATGCGAGTGGTGCCTCACGTCACTTCACGTACACGAGTACGTGCAGAGGAAGACTCTTTAAAACACTTGCTTTAAAGAGGATTAATTTAAAAAACTGTATTTAATATAATTAAGTTCTTCTGTTCTATCTACTCAATACAAACTTAATTATAAACTAATACAAAACATGTAATTAAATCGTATCAGTCTTTCTCTTTGCGCGCGTCCAGCGCTGACTGGACCGCGGAGAAAGTAGATATAATGGTCTATATCTACCAATGGATAAGCTTTTAGAATATTACCATGGAAAGTAATATTCTCTAAATATTCTCTACCTTTTATGTGATATATTAATTAATAGCCTTTAAGTGTTAACTTCATGTAACGATACGCCCCGTTACATCACCCCTCCTTCAACGACAATCACTCTGACTGTCATTGGGAAGAGTGGTCACTATAGGACACTTTATTAGAACGATGTTGGTTGATCAGAACCATCATTTTTAATTATAACGCATGGTTAACAAGTCCATGCGGTATGCAAATAGTGCGGCGCCTTCGGCTGTGGTTCATGCAGCCGCGGGCGACGCATCATTGTCTCTTGCGGCAGACGTTCCGTCTGCCGTAGTGCCATCTTCGCCGGGAACTCTAAATGTTGCGGGTGCACGTGATGATACACCACGTGAATGCGACCCCTCTTTGGAGGTCGACTACGAATGCGAGTCGGACGAAATGGCCGACTCGGGGAGAACAGAACAGTCACCTGATCATCGTCAGGCGGCTGACAATTAGCCTTCGAATGAGGGGGCTCATTCGAGTAGACGTGCTGGTAGCATTCGCTACAGCATGTTCGGTTCCGACGATGGCGTAAGCCATCGTAAAAAAGTTCTTGTGATACTCCTGTTTCTGGGTACCACTCAGGGGATCGTAGACACTAAAAATGTCTCGTCTTGCCCCTGAGAAGAAGCCGTGGCTTTTGCCCGAACACCTAGTCAATAGCTTGTCTGGAGAGACTACTCCTCACAATAAATATCCCTTTTTTATTGCGACAAAGCTACATGACCTTGATCCCAGCGCGAAGAACTTTTGCGCTGAGGAATATTTTTTATCTCGATGCTTTTTTTAAGCATCGATGGTATAGTGGCAACAACAAGCGAGATAAAGTCTCGCTTATGCAAGCCTGGAGCGCGTTCATTCGCAATGTCAAAGACATTGGACGCGATGCCTAGCTTCAAAGACTTAACGTGATTCGCGTTAAGTTTGAGAAGCGAACTTTAACCGGTGCAAGGTATAAATTGCATCGGTTGTCACGTGAGGCAGGACTTCCATGCCTCACGTGGGGTGATCCCTGTCCGTGTTGTGTTGACAACACGAAGCGAGTAAAAGGGGATATCTATGCCCTTCTTCGCCCGGGGGAAGGGCTCGCATCTCTATCGAGATGCGCGATGCGATTGACGTTTTTCAATTGATTTACAAGCGCGTGTTTTCCGATAGACCTTTTGATCCATCGGATGGGTCTCGTCATACTGACGGACGAGGTCCTCAACGTCAGCAATCAGCTGGAAACGAGGCTCCCAGCTGTCATGTGAAGGTGGGTAACCGCGCCAGCGAACAAGATAGCTCGTTTCGGTGCCCCCTTCACATCACAGTGGTTTTGGGTACGTTCCACAAGGAAACGTTGTCCACCGTGGGAATTCACCAATGGTTGTGGCGGAGGAGGAAAAATTAGATCCGACCCATGTGATGGATCTAGAGTCGAAGATCGACAAATTCGATCGCTTCCTCCATGATTTGGAGGAGGGACTTGATCACGAGCGCGGTAAGTGTCGCTCGTTAGAGCAGACGGTGCAGGCTCACCATATCGAACGGTTGGAAGACCGTTCGAAAAGTGCGTACTCCATGTTGGAGTACGAACTAAAACATCACGCTCTTCGTGATGAGCTGTCGTCAGCTCATCGCGGTTTCGAGGATCTTCGGGCCCGACATGAGAATCTCCGGATTTAGCATGATAATCTGGTTCGTGACCACAAGAATCATTTAAGGCTTGAAACGGGTGGTCGGATCCGTCCTGCGAACCGATGGTACGGGCGGATCCAAACAACGTAAAACGTAGAATGCGTTCGCATCCTACGTGGCAATACTATTGTGTACGCATTGCCTCTGCGATGCAGTACACGAAAAGGCCCAATGAACTTGGGTAGTAGTTTACTGCTACCCACATTAGTGACTACACGCTTAGGTAAGTTTACCGTAGAGAGTAGTACTAGGTCATTATTTTGAATGAAAGAGCGTTTGGTCTTCCATTTTTGACTGCATTCTGTTTCTGACGGTCCACTGCGTTAGCAATGGAATCCTGAACGAAACGGATTATTTATTCTCGAGTTAGCAGAAACTCTTCTGCTAACTCATTTATTTTGTCTTTTTCAGTACGCTTTGTGCGTACTGCCATGAGATCATTCTCATCTTCGATGTCGATTTCTTCGACATCGACATCACTCGCGTCGTTGTTAATTTCGACGCGTGATGAGCATGAGCCAGAATTGGTTTTGCTCGTGCAACTCCAGCCCCCCTTAAACTAGAAGATCCCTCTAATTGGGTGGGTATGCGTGGATGGCGTAAGCCATTCACGAAGAACGATGGATGCGTTGTAGACGCATGTACCGAATTATTGATGGCGAATTCGACCATCGGAAAAAACTCGCTCCTTTTCGGATACGATTGGACGTAAACTCGAAGTATCTCTTCGAGGACTCGATTTTCGCGTTCCGTCTGACCATCTGTCTCTGGATGATCGGATGTTGACATAGTCAGCCGTGTTCCGAGAGATCGGAACACGGATTGCCAGAACTCCGCCGTGAACCGTGAATCTTTATCCAAGACTAATTCACGGGGTAGACCGTGGAGTTTGAATACCGTGTCGATAAAGACACGGGCACAGCCCGGAGCCGTGATCGACTCTGGTACTGCAGCAAGATGTACCATCTTGCTGAATATGTCTACAAAAACAAGGATTTTATTGTTTTTGTGATCGTCCTCGGGAAATCCGAAGACGAAGTCCATAGATACGGAGTGCCAACACTCTGCCAGAAGTGGCAGAGGTTGGAGAGGTGCACGGGATGAAGGGTTAGGCTTCACCTGTTGACATACCTCGCAAGCACGAATGTACTTGTGCACGAGCTGATACTGGCGGGGGCAGTAAAAGTCGCGACTTACTGTGAGATAAATTTTTCTCACGTCCACCATGGCCACTTGTTGGTGCATCGTGACACTCATACATGATAAGCAAGCGCAAATTATTATGAATTGGGACGACGACATGTGGAGCGTCGCCGGCAACGGCCGTGTAGTACAGTAAGCAGTTGCGTATTGTTTATTGATCTGATGACGATCGATATAAAGCCGTTAAATCTTTTAAGAGATTTTTTGATGGATTCATCAGATGATCCATTAAACGCAGAAGGACTTTGTCTTCCGCGTAGGCTTTCTTTATGTCATCAAACAAGGTTGATGACGGAACACTTGAAATGAGTGTTGCAACAGTGGGATTATTTTCACTGTTGGAATGCGCAGCCGGCTCGAAATCGGGTCGGCGTGATAACGCATCAGCGACGACATTAAGTCGTCCTGATTTATGTTCCACGGAGAAATTATACTCCGCGAAGAAGGATAGCCACCTCGCCATTTTTTGCGAGAGGTGTGGGCTGTTTACGGCCGTGCGTAATGACGTATAATCCGTATATACGATGAACGGTCTATCTCCGAGGAGATAGACCCTAAACTTAGCCAATGCATATTTCATGTCAAGGAATACCTTGTCATGCACTGGGTAATTGCGTTCAGCTGGTTGCAGCTGATGCGATTGGTAACAGACGACGCGCTCCGCGCCATCTGTATCGTATTGCATTAACGCACAGCCGATTGCAAAATCGCTAGCGTCACAGACCACATGGAATGGTCTGTCTTGATCTGCAATCACGCATCTTGGCGATTGCATCAAGCTTTGCTTGATACCTTCAAGGAACGCTGACAATCAGCGTTCCATAGCCATTTCTCGACTTTTTTCAAGAGACGAGAGAGATAAACTGTCATCTCGGCATAATTGCGGGAGTACTTGTGCAAGTACGCCGCTAATCCAAGGAACTTTCGAAGTCCCTTGACATCGACTGGAACTGGCCAGTCGGTAATTGCCTTGACCTTTTCGGAATCAGGGCGCACGCTGTGTTTACCGACGATGCACCTTAGAAGTGGTACTTCACTTGCAGCGAATATACACTTCTTAGAGATTTGCGTACAACTTATGCTTTCGCATAAGTGTAAGAACCTGACGAACGTGAGTTTTATGACCTTCCACATCCGTCTTTCTGTCCATAGCCAGGCTATGGACGAATACATCGTCGAAAGAACTCGGTGCGAATTCTCGCACTGGTCCCAACAGATTCGTTGCGCATCTGTTGAATGTTGTAGGGGCGTTCCTAAGCCCCTAAGGCATTACTAGCCATTCCTAGAGCATCCCACTGGGAGCGATCACTGCTATGTGCGGGATGTCCCGTTCATGCATAAGGATCTCATAGAACCCATCCATCAGATCCATAGACGAAAAGATGGTGGTCTTTGACATACCATCTATGATTACGTCTATTAGAGGTATCGACGCTTGAGCCGGTACCGTTGCAGCATTCAGTTTATTGCATACGTGCACTATCCGCCACCCTCATGTGGCCTTTCGCACACAGAAGGTTGGAGAGCAATGTGGGAGGTTGACTCCCTCACATGGCCCGCTCTTAATCGATCGATAAAGAATTTATCGATTGCAACTACTTGTTTCACGAGGCAGTAGCCACTGCTTCATGACACTATACTTCGAGCCCGGATTGAGCTCGATCTCATGTCGAGTGCCTTTATCTTTAGGCAACTCGCATGGAACTGTTTCAGGGAATACGTCCCTGAAATCAATCAAATCCTTGTATATAGGATTTGTCTTAAGTGACTCCCAGGATGAGCCTCAATATTGATTGGGCTCATTTTCCCCACCTCTCCGAACATCATCGGGAGGTGGCAGGGCTAATGGCGCAGGGACTTGGTGAACAAGCCCTGGCCAGGCTCCTGGGTAGTCCTCCTGAGCAACATGTTGCTCAGTTGGAGCAGTTTGAGGCATTCGTGCTCGGACAGCGGAGGGCCGCGTCCGATGCACAAAGCCATGCTGCGGCGGAGTCTGTCACTCAGACTCAGGATGAGCTGAGGCATGAGCAGGCTTGGAGCGAGGCTATCAATAGGACTGTTGAGATGCTCTCTACCCGGCCGCATCAGCCGAGGCCCATTCGGATGGACCCGCCCAAGCTCGATGGAACTGCAGCGCACACGATTGTCTACTGGCTGTTAGCCGTGGAGCAATGCGGTGTCGTGCAGCTCATCGAGGACGACAGCCGGATGGTGTCGTACGCCATGTCGCACCTGTGCGGTAGGCCTCAGCGTGGGCTTACTTGGCGCTTATGGCGGACGTTAAGGCGTTACCTACATGGGCGATCTTTAAGGAAAAGATTCGCGCCATGTACTAGCCGCCGAACAACGAAGTGTTGCTTCAGGCGCGCTTCTTTGGGGCACAACAGGCGAAGCGATATCTGCAAGAGTATGTGCAAGAGATGCGCTCGCTGTCGGCGTCCATAACCGTAGGTCCGATTCCGGAGCACATTAAGGTGCCCACGTTTATGAACGGACTACGGCATGGCCCATCGCGACAGGCCCTTTTCAGAAAGGTGCCGTCGACGATGGAAGAGGCAATCCAAATTGCCTTAGTTGAGGAGCAATCCTACAACAGTGCCTCGGCGACAGCTTGGTATAAGCCGTCGGCCGAGAGGACAGATGCCACTCCTATGGAGTTGGGCAATGCAGACGTGGTCTGTTTTAAATGCGGCAAGCGCGGCCATATGATGGCTCGCTGCTATGCCAGGGTCCCTGCTGGGGCAAAAATGCCCAGCAAGAGGACTCCCTTCCCAAAGGGCGATGGCAAGAACCAGCGTGCGAGACGCATGAGTTCTGCCTCGACCACTGAGGGGTCGGGAAATGCAGGAGCGCAGTAGGGGCGGGATGCCCTACTGACGCGGACTCTGAAGCTACCCCTAAGTTCAGAGTTGTCGAACAAATGGGTAGCATAGTCCCTGAGGTCTCGAAATTTCGGACCTCAACCCTGCTGGTCTATAGCGCTCATGTAAGAGGCTATGACCA
>NC_090610.1:7662716-7670942 GCF_004359215.1 Bremia lactucae | reverse complement strand
TCGACCACTGAGGGGTCGGGAAATGCAGGATCGCAGTAGGGGCGGGATGCCCTACTGACGTGGACTCTGAAGCTACCCCTAAGTTCAGAGTTGTCGAACAAATGGGTAGCATAGTCCCTGAGGTCTCGAAATTTCGGACCTCAACCCTGCTGGTCTATAGCGCTCATGTAAGAGGCTATGACCAGGTGATGACCCTCCTAGTGGATTCGGGTGCATCACAAAATTTTGTGAAACTCGCGGCTCTAAGAAAGAGACCGGCGATGTTTGAGTCGCTTTGCCAGGATGGCAAGCGAGAAGAGGCGACCGTTCGTTTAGCGAACGGCGCGCTCGTTAAGTCTGAGGGAGTTCAGGTAGAACTCGCCTTCAGCTTTAGTGACTTTTATTGTAAAGAGAAGTTCACAGTGCTAGGAATGGAGAGTCCGTATGACCTCATCCTAGGCATGCCATGGTTGGCAAAGTACCAACCATGGATGGACTGGCATACACGCACAGTTGCGAACTCTACGCAGTGGAGTTCGCAAGGAGCACATCCTTTCCGGTGTCCTGCAAACGCTACGCAGGACACCGGAAAGGATGTGCTCCTGCGAGAGGCCTATGCAACTGATGTCGTGTCGAACACAGTTGAGGGTGCGTTGACGGGATGTCAAACGTCACCAATTCCTACCCAGCTCGTGGAGACTGAGGTAGTGAATAGGACGATGACAAGTAGTCATGCGTCCGAATGTCCTGCACAGAGCCGAGAGCCTGTGGCAGTAGACGGCGAGCTGACAAGAAGTCATGCGTCGCATAAACCGGCACAGTGCCAAGAGCCTGGTGCGGTTGGAAGGGGTGCGTTAGCCAGGAGTGCAACGGCACCCGCTTCCCAGAAAAGGGTCGTGGTATCTCGAAAAACGAGTACCCGACAGATTAGGACGATCAAAGGCACGTCTAAACGAGTGACCTTTGGATCAGTCTCTAATGAAGAGGACGGGCCTTCGAACGAGGTGTTCGAGGCCGTCAAAGACGAAATTGCGGAGGCATCCTAAGTTGAGGTGCTCCGGCAAGTCTTTAAATCTGCCGAGGAGATAGTAAATCTCCCGGAGATGTCGTAGGATCTGTTCCTTGATTAATTAAAGGAAGGAAAGATCCACGAAATAGTCACACCAGTTCCAGAACAGAACTTGGTGGACTGCTGCTCGTTGTCCACAATGGACGAGAGCGTCCTACAAACAGACAAGAAGAAGCGGTTCGCTGCTCAAGACTGGGATGCCTTGAGAGACAGTCCGTTCTCTGAGGGTCGTGCTCCATCACTGACAAGCTTTAAGTACAGCTTCCCGTCTTCGTAGCTAAGAGCGACAAATTTCTATAAGCTGGTAGTAAACAAAAGAGTTATGTGCGTGTTATTCAGCGTGATAGACTTGCTTGTAGTGATCACATCTACTGCCGTATCCACGGTAGCACTCAAACCAGATTTGACCAACTTTGTTATCTCAATCGATTGTCCATTCGCATCAGTGCACTCGTCGGAGCGGTCGATCGCACTGACAAAAATGGTCCCATCCATCACCAGGTGTCTACTGGATCCACTGTCCAAATCCAGCTCTGATCTGACCACTTGGACTGAAGTGTTCCGTCCAAGAGCGATACTTTTGTTCACGTGCCGGCATCAACCGCGTAGCTTAATCCGCAGTAACTTCCTTGTCGCAGATTTCCTAAATCTTGTACATCAGATGTTCAACCGTTAGTGTTTCCGATGCCCAGATTTCTTTATTTAGCCAAAGTACTTAATTACGACAAAATTTGGATATCGAATATCAGTTTACATTTTTAATTCTTCAGGCCATTCGCCTCCACTGAGTTGTTGAGCTGCACCAACTTAGTCCAGAAACTGCGACCTCCAGTCTTCAAAATCCAGCTTTAAGTCCTACTGATTCTTCCTTTCAAGTAAAACGCTAAACTTGTAGTGTAAATGGTGTCCCGTTACATAAATATGATTACTTATTCGAGGAATAACATTATTTCTTATGAGAGTAAATATTATCTAGAAGTAATTTTTTGTCTTTATTAACTTTGACTTTATAGTTCCAATATTACCAAATTTGGTAATATTGACGCAATAAGACATCTGTTCTATTGACTGGTTGATTTAAGTTCAAATCAACCCCACCAATCGTTATAAAACACGATTGTGCGGTGCGCAAGTAGGCGCCATACATAGTTTGTTACCAATATAGTTAAGTCAGCAGCAGACATAAGATCGTTCCGTAGGAAATTTATATTAATACATTTGTACTTTTCTCTATTTTAAAGCCTAATAATTAATCTTTGGTAGCTAGGACTTCCTCGCTACTTAGAACCTTCCTCTGCACGTTGGCTATACGTGAAGCAGTCGAGGCGCCCCACCTCCACTGTAGTCAGTGAAGGTTGACTTGTACTGTTATCAGTACTAGCAAAGGGTGCCCTTCGTAATCCGTTCAACGGCCTACGCACATTTCTTCCAAGATGGACATGTTGGATGAAGAAGGAGAGAGCTTTCAAGCCCTTCAAGAATATCACGTTACGCGTGAAAGGTGCACTCATTTGAGTGACCTTGAACGGCCTCATACGACCCAAAGACTAATGGGGTCGTGAAGCTTGAGCCTCAAGGTCTATGATTTGGCACGTCCGACTAAGTTGGACATGCCAAACTTCACTTTCGTCGCATCATCACTGATACGGCGAACTTTTATGGCGTCGTCTAATTCGACGAACAATCTTAAAAGGGAGTCGCCTTCGACTGCCTTGAACTTATCGTTTTTGGATCTTTAAGCTTTCGGGTCGACGCGGAAGCGTCGGCCCCTCAGCAGCATTCACATGCTGCTGTCTCAACAGTTCCAATTGTTGACCACTCTGTTCTCTCAATACGCGGAGGTGTTGAGAGCCTTGCTGGTGAAACAAGGCTACTTTCTCTCGGGCCGCGTCGAGTTCGTGTTGTATGAACTCGGCAATGGCCGCATGCTGATCATCTCTTCCCAAATTGTACAGCATGGCGCCAACGGCTGGCCAGCCTACGGCCGAACTCATTCGTTCGATCGCAGGTCACATAAATGAGTAAACCCTTCACGCATGGCGTGATAGCCTTCTTGAGAAGCTGGAAAGCTCCCTCCTCTTCATCTAACATGTCCATGTTAATTGGATCGTACCTAGGTCGTTATACGGACTACGAAGTGCTACCAGGTGTAACGGGACACCTTTCACTAATAGCGATCAGTGCTAGTTAACCTTACACCGATTACAGTGTAGTGAGGTGCGTACTCTCCATTCTTGCCCAGCATTTTGATTCAGTTGGCGCTGAATAGTAACTGCTTATGAGCACATAAGAAGCTTTGTTTGACGTTTGGCGTATCTTTGTGCCCTTGCTTCTGCACACCACTGTGAGCGCAAGCAAGCCACACCTTCTAGTTTTTCGGTATTTGTCGGCCTTCGCGTGTAATTTATTCGTTGAACGCCCAGATTGTGGCAACTTCAGGAATTGCTTCACTTTTCTCATCAGGTTTTGATCATTTACCACCAGTTCGAGCTGTGCGCATGTATGAACTTCTTGCCACGACCGTCGAAACCCATCAAAGTCGAAACGTCCGGCATATTACGCTATCATGTATGTTGTGCGTGTGTGAAGCTTGCGCAACTGATGGTAAACTTCAATGGAAAGAGCATCAACAAATTCGCACGTCATGTTTCTTGTTTGTGTCTTGGAGTGCGGCAAAAACGACTGCGAAAGGTGTACATCTGACAGCTTTGTGTGTACCTGTAGCTCAAGCACTCCGCGCTTTGTTGAAGCTCGTCACTTCTGAACCGGACGCGAAGATTTTCTGTATGGCTGTCGCAGGTATTAAAGCTATGTTAGAAAATCGTGTTATTTTAATTGATGCAGATCTCAGCGAAATCTCGAATAAAATTGTTTCGAGTATTAATTGTCTAGCTTTTGGCCGAGCTGCTATTCCTGATGCGGTTGATTAACTACTTAATGACCAGAAAATGGACCAAAGCTCTAGCGGAAACACAAATATATCGATTTGTCGACGCTGCAAGTTTCGAGATGGTGGCGAATTTGGCAGCTGCTCGAATCCGTCAACAGATATAGATTTTGAGAGCTCGATCCATGGTCCAACGAGGTCTTTGATAATTGACGATACAGACGAATTGGTCAGTGTGAATGTACAAACAACAGCAACCCTTCTGGCACGGTTTTCCTCAATGGAAACCGAACTGTTGCAGCTTTTAGTTAGTTACGAAACTGCGCTAGACGATAGCGCAGTGGAAAGGCTTATACAATGTATAATATGCGCAATGAAAATATGCTTAATAATTGCCGAGAAAGACCTATTAAATGCTGGCACGACTGAAGTTGATTCTACTTTAAACACGTCAACATCTTCGCCAACTCAAAGGTTCATGGTCATCAAATTTCTTAGATTGACACGAGTGGTTCATATGCTTCTAGCGAATATTTTGGCTTCAGGTCTCGGGTGATGTCGCGATTACAGATGTCTTCATCTCATAACAATTTATTCCATACGCTGTCTGGATCTATTTAAAATCTGCAATTTCGATTATAGGCGAAATTTACGAGTGGACATTTCGTCCGACTCAAAAACAATTGCTTCGACCTCCGGATCACCCGCAGGTGATAGTAAGTTCTGGCGCACCAACGTTTGAAAGATGCGGAACATCTATCCTCATTTGGGAGCGAGGCTCTATACCCCCGCCATCGAATGAGATGACTCGTTTGAACGCCTCTCGCCTCGCGGCGATTCAAGACGCACTCCACGAGGAAGCACATCCACATATCGAGTTCATCAATGAATGTGGTGGAGGACAATAAACCGGTTTGACTTACTCGACGGGCTAGACTATTTGTCGACATGATCACAGTCGCGTCCTTCGGCGCTTGCAGAGTTGGATTCGCACCCGGAAGAAGCATCGTACTGGTTGCATGGGCGAAGGCGTTTGACGTAAACTATAGGATACGTGCGCATTCTACGAGGCTCCTCGAACGGCATTCCCTTGGCGGTGCAATACACGAAATGTGTAACGGGCTAAAGTTGTCCTAATGTTACACAGTCCCCGTACATTAGGTGTACTTAGGGGGATGGTCAATTACTAAATAATAGTAATTAGACCCAACACTCGGGTGTGGTGTACATTTGTGACCAACCCTTGTGGATGTGATGCACATGGGTGCATTCACATTAGGAGGGATGACGCCCAGCGTCATCCATGATGACGGCTAGCGTCATCCGTTACGCGAGGTTTCTATAAAGATACGCTCGCAATTTATATTAAATGATATCTATAGAGATAACATTTTAATTGGTAAAAATAGGTATTTGTATTTAATTCTATTAAATATAAATCAGTCTGAAAATTACTACCTACTTGGTAAGTGCGCACGAGGAGACGGATTACCGCTCCCGTGACGACACTTTACCAGAGTTCTTAGTGTGTTGGGTGAGGTCGCTTGCGCGCCCACCACAACTACCTCACTGCACGCAAGAGAAGCAGGTGCAAACCGCTTCCTCGCTGTGCTAGGGTGTGTGCTAAGTAGAGCGTGGCCGCATAACGACGTGCCCGCCTACAGGGCCTTACATAGGCGCATCCGGGACCTTCAATTTTTATACGTACAACAGCCAATGCGCAACTTACCTTGTATTCCTGGCTGCACCAGCTTAGTAATATTCTGGGTTATAAATTTTCTTCATCGGAAAACTTATATTTTTTCCAAATTTTATTAGTTATTAGTTATAAAATAGACACGATAGAACGGTAATTGTGAAGCCAATACCCTATAAGTTTCGTGAGGTTAGAAATTATGAGGGGATAAGTTATCCGGGGACACCTGTATTGGAACAATGAAGTCAAATATTAATAAAGATAATTCCTTGTACATCTTTGCTTATTTCCTTTTATAGAACATAATATTAATTATTACTCTCTTCGGAAAGGATATCTATGTTCCGGACATCCCGTTACAATTACTACGCCAACCGTAAATCATGGTCGCACAGCCATAGAATTGAGTCTTAATGAGACATGTCAATCTTCAAAACTTATCTGTCTCCCGGTCATCTCAGAAACTAATACTACATACAAGTGCGTGACGTCATGATTTGCCTACATGTAGAACCGTCAATCTGCTCATAATCTAAGACTTCGTTATTATTAAATCGCTGCTACCATGCCTGACAAGCAAAAGTCCGCTTTAATTGCCGCCATGGCTCTCACGGGTGTGACTGCTGGTTCGTACCTGCTGCGGGTGGTCATGCGCCCCGTGCTGCGAGCACAAGCCGCCGCCTTTTTTAAATGTATGCTGGCCGACGCTGACATTATCATCGATCGCGATATCCGCGTGTATGACGAAGACATTTTTCTCGACTGGGTGCACCGCGGTATGTTGGCCATTGGTGAATCCTACATGGCCAAGAAGTGGGACGCTATAATTCCACTGGACGAAGTGCTGACACGTCTCCTGTCGCTACCCGCTGACAAGCGCCGCAAGATCCTCAAGGCCTGGAACGCCAAATTTATCGCTCTTGGTGGAAAAATCTTTAATTACCAGTCACCCTCACGTGCCGGAATTGTGGGTGCCCACCACTACGACCTTGGCAACGACTTCTTTAAACTTTGGCTTGACCCTTACATGCAGTACTCCTGCGCCTACTGGAAGGGTGTCGAAGAAAAGCATGACCTTGACGCGGCACAGCAGAACAAACTGCATCTGATTGCCAAGAAGCTGCATCTTGAGCCAGGCATGCGGGTGCTTGAAATCGGATGCGGCTGGGGTGGTCTTGGCTGTTTCCTTGCCAAAGAGCATGGCGTCCATGTCACGGGAATAACCGTTTCTATCGAGCAGCTTAAAGGCGCTCGAGAATGGGCTGAGCGCGAAGGAGTTAGTGACCTTACGAGTTTTGAATACTGTGACTACCGCAAGATGCGAGGCCAATTTGATCGCGTCGTTTCCATTGCCATGATTGAGGCTGTTGGCTATAAGAATCTGAGCGAGTACTACGACGTGATCAAGCGCTGTCTCAAGGACGGCGGTATCGCTCTTGTACATGGTATCGCTGCTAATCGCTCTATTGAAGTGCCAATCCAGCTTTGGGTCCTCAAGTATATTTTCCCGAATGGCTTTCTACCATCTGTGGCACAAATGGTGACCTTCTCCGAGCGAAAGTTGATTGTGGAGGACGTCCACAATCTAGGCCCGGACTATGACAAGACACTTATGTGCTGGTACGAGCGATTCCAGAATCACGTTAAGAAGGGTGACATCAACCGCCCAGAGGTCTTCTGTCGCATGTGGGATTTTTACCTGCTGTACTGCGCTGCTGGCTTTCGCGCGCGTACAATACAACTCGTGCAGGTCGTTTTCTCGAAAAAGCGCATGGAACGCTACGACGCCGTGAGATAAATAACACACCGCTCTTCCTGGACATTTGCTTATGTCTGTGTGCGCCTGGAAAGTAACGCAAGCAAAAGGAGGTGAAGGCAATAGATGCACATGATTTGAAGCTTCACGTCAATTTTTGTTAATATCTTGACAAGGACAAATAAATTTTTCTCATTGCGGGCCACATTTTCGTGAAAAACTTTCAATCGGAAAGAAAAGTAAATATTTTCGAATTAAACTTTCATCTCCAAACGTAGCCGGCACTTTACTGACCTAGTAAAAGCAGCGATACAAAGTAAAAAGTTCGTTTAAGGTCGGTGATTTACATTTTTCGAGAAGGTGGATGATTCCCGGTAGAGTTTGATGTTGCTAGTCGTGCGCGGGCATTTCAACGTTGCTAATCGTGCACGATTTCGAAATTGGCATTATTAATGTTATGGGATGCAGTTATGACATTGATTTGCTAAAAATAGATGGGATGAGTTTAGGAAAAAAGGAAGGTGCGTTTAGGAATTCCTAAATTAATATCGTACCACGTGATGTAATAGTATCGCTGGTGTACCACACATGTAGTATCTTAAAACATCGTACGGTGTGCGGATCAGGAAATCGCGCACCAAAATGCAGCTCCAACCAGTACACATTTTACGGGATTACACCACGTCGGTTGTTGCCAGATTCCACACGTCTGCGACCTATAAAGTAATGGGAATTCCTAAACTCACCCTCGCTTTTCCTAAACTCACCCCATCTGTAACGGGGCACTGCGACTAGTACTGTTTCAGTACAAGTCGTAGTGCCCCGTTACACCTGGTAGC
>NC_090610.1:7660566-7661522 GCF_004359215.1 Bremia lactucae | reverse complement strand
TACTATCAGGTACTCATGAGAGAGTCCGATGTAGCCAAAACGGCAGTAAGCACCCCAAGCGGTATGCTTTGGGAGTGGCTTGTGATGCCCCAAGGTTTGAAAAACGCACCAGCGACATTCAACCGAGTGGTGGCTCACGTGATGCGTCAGCACCGTGCCTACGCGCCTCATTACTTTGACGATGTATTCGTGCATAGTAGGGCCGAGGACGGGCTGAGCGCAATAGAGTCGCACAAGCGTCATTTAGACGCTGTGTTGCAGACTTTAAAGGACGCCCAATTGTACGTCAACTTGCAAAAGTGCGTCATAGGGGTCCCTGAGATACCTGTACTGGGCTGCATCGTTGGTACACATGGTGTACGAGCAGACCCAGACAAGGTAAAATCAGTAAAGGAATGGCCAATCCCACGGCATGTGAAGGATTTGCGCCAATTCCTAGGGCTCGCTAATTACTTGCATAAGTATAGCAAGAATTATGCGGAGCAAACTAAACCATTATCTGATCTCCTTAAAAAGGACACAGAATGGGTTTGGTTAAAAGAACAAGAAGATGCGTTCACATCAGTGAAGCAATCTCTTGTAGAGGCACCGGTCTTGGCATTGCCAGACGCGGATAAGCCCTTTAGCGTCGTCTGCGATGCAAGTAATTTTGCAATCGGCAGCGCGCTCATGCAGAAGGATGACGACGGCGTTGACCGCGTCATCTCTTATCAAAAATCCCGGCTGTTAGAAGCCGCGGAACTGAATTACCCTGTGCATGACAAAGAGCTACTTTCAATAAAGTATGCTCTTGTCAAGTTTCGTGTGCACCTATTGGGCACCGAACCATTTGTGGTTTATACGGATCACGCATCACTGCGGACCGCAATAAACTCACCGCACCTCTCGCCTAGAATGGCAAGATGGCTCACATTCTTCTCTGAATTTAATTTCAAAGTTGAATACAAGACGAATAA
>NC_090610.1:7634154-7660466 GCF_004359215.1 Bremia lactucae | reverse complement strand
GCCCAATTGTACGTCAACTTGCAAAAGTGCGTCATAGGGGTCCCTGAGATACCTGTACTACGTGGCATCGTAGGTACACATGGTGTATGAGCAGACCCAGACAAGGTAAAATCAGTAAAGGAATCGCCAATCCCACGGCATGTGAAGGATTTGCGCCAATTCCTAGGGCTCGCTAATTACTTGCATAAATATAGCAAAAATTTTGCTGAGCAAACTAAACCATTATCTGACCTCCTTAAAAAGGATGCAGAATGGGTTTGTTTGAAGAACAAGATGATGCGTTCGCATCATTGAAGCAATGTCTTGTAGAGGCACCGGTCTTGGCATTGCCAGACGCGGATAAGCCCTTTAGCGTCGTCTGCGATGCTAGTAATTTTGCAATCGGCAGCGCGCTCATGCAGAAGGATGACGACGGCGTTGACCGCGTCATCTCTTATCAGTCCCGGCTTTTAAAAGCCGCGGAACCTCTGTTTTAGTGCCGCGAGTTTTATAAAATTCCGTGATGCACCCGAATCCTATAGGAGGGTCATCACCTGGTCATAGCCTCGTACTTGAGCGCTATAGACCAGCAGGGTTGAGGTCCGAAATTTCGAGACCTCAGGGACTTCGCTCCAGCAGGGACATTGGTATAGCAGCGAGTCATCATATGGCCGCGCTTGCCGCATATAAGCAGACTACACTTGCATTGCCTAACTCCATGGGAGTGGCATCTGTCATCTCGGCCGACGGTTTATACCAAGCTGTCACCAAGGCACTGTTGTAGGATTGCTCTCAGTTCAGGCAAAATGGATTGCCTCTTCCATCGTCGGCGGCACCTTTCTGAAAAGAGCCTGTCGCGATGGGCCATGCCGTAGTCCGTTCATAAACGTGGGCACCTTAATGTGCTCCGGAATCGGGCCTACGGTAATGGATGCCGACAGCGAGCTCATATCCGGCACATACTCTTGCAGAGATCGTTTCGCCTGTCGTGCCTTAAAGAAATGCGCCTGCAGCAACACCTCGCTGTTCGGCGGCTGGTACATGAATTGAATCGTTTCCTTAAAGATCGCCCATGTAGGTAACGCCTTAACGTCCGCCATAAGCGCCAAGTAAGCCCACGCTGAGGCCTACCGCACAGGTGCGACATGGCGTACGACACCATCCGGCTGTCGTCCTCGATGAGCTGCACGACACCGCATTGCTTCACGGATCACAGCCAATGGATAATCGTGTGCGCTGCAGTTCCATCGAACTTAGGCGGGTCCAATTGAATGGGCCTCGGCTGATGCGGCCGGGCAGAGAGCATCTTAACAGTCCTATTGAGAGCCTCGCTCCGAGCCTGCTCATGCCTCAGCTCATCCTGAGTCTGAGTGACGGACTCCGCTGCAGCATGACTCTGTGCCTCGGATGCGGCTCTCCGCTGTCCGAGCACGAATGCCTCAAACTGCTCCAAATGAGCAACATGTTGCTCAGGAGGAATACCCAGAAGCCTGACCAGGGCTTGTTCACCTAGTCCCTGCGCCATATGCCCTGCCATCTCCCGATGGTGTTCGGAGGTGGGGAAAATTAGCCTAATCAATATTAAGGCTCATCCTCACGTACACACGCAGGTCGTGGAAAGGCTACCAAGAGCAGGCGGGCACATCGTAATGCTGACACGCTCTACTTAGACACACACCCTAGCACACCGAGGAAGCGGTTAGACCGTCTTCTCTTGCGTGCAGTGAGGTAGTTGTGGTGGGCGCCTTGGCGACCTCACCCAACGCACTAAGTACTCTAGTTTAGTGTCGTCACGGGAGCGGTATCCGGCTCTTCGTGCGCACTTACTAAGTAGAAAGTAGTTTCAGACTGATCTAAATTTAATCGCATTAAATACAAATACCTATTTTTACCAATCAAAAATGTCATCTCTGAAGATAACACTAATATGTATTAAGATTCTTTCTACATACCGCGAGTAACGGATGACGCTAGGCGTCAATCCTCCTATTGTGAATGCACCTATGTGCATCACATACACAATAATTGGTCACTAATGTGAACCACACATGAGTGGTGGGTCTAATTACTTATTTATGCATTTGACCATCCCCTTAAGTACACCAAGTATACTTAACGGGGACTTGTAACATTAGGGCAACCTTAGCCCGTTACACACAGTTTGGCAAGACATATAGACACCTTTGTATATGTCCGCGGTGGAGTGACATGCATCGAGTGTGAAAACAGGTCTTGACAATGCTGCAGCGCAAGACCACTGAGAAAGTGACGAAAATGCGCGATAATATTCGCCTGATTGGCGATTCACAAAATCAGTGATTGACTCCGGATTATTGGCTTTCAGCGACTCGAGCAGTGGTTAAATTTTTGCGTAACTCTCCCCAGCATCTTGCAATGATCGTTTCTAAACTTTTTGCAGACTTCTCTATCCAGCCATGTATGTTGATTGAGCTACTGAATTGGTACGTGCATGGTTAATAATAGCTCGCAGTCGAAGGTTGTCGATATTATTCGCTAGTGGTCTGGCAAATATCGTTAAAAACGTCGGACGTAGGCGAAGTGGTTTGAGGTAGGTTGGACAAACTTCCGAATGAGGAGTGATTTTTTAACAACACGTAGCAGACCATCGGCGGTTTATGGCTATTGCGGAAGGACATTGATCTGACCTCTCATCATCTCCCTTGGCACTGGGACACGCAACCGATAAGAGATTGGCTTTATTAGTTTTGTAATAAAAAGTGTGACGGGGCACTACGACTTGAACTGCTTCAGTACAAGTCCACTTCGCACTGCTTCAGTTGCGAGTGGTGCCTTACGTCACTTCACGTGCACTAGTACGTGAAGAGGAAGACTTCTCTTTAAGACATTTACCTTAAAGAGGGTTAAATGAAAACTGTATTAATATAATTAAGTATCTTTTCTTTCTATCTGTTAACTCTAACTTAATTATAAACAATACTAAACATGCAATTGAAATCTTATCGGTCTCTCTCTCTTTGTTGACATCTACAGTTGATTAGTCTGCGGGATAAATTGATATAATGGCCTATATCTATTATGGATAAGATTTCTGAACATTACTTTTTAAAGTAATATCCTCCCAATATTATCTACATTTTAGATAATATATTAATTAACAACCTTTAAGAGTTAATTTCATGTAACGATACACCCCGTTACACTCGGCATCATTGTGCGGATTAGTACTATTGGGGCACACATCGATTGGAGAACCGTTGTTGTGGTACATTTAGCTTATGGGTAATATACCCTTTATCCTATTCTAAAATGGATAAATACTTAAATTCCATTTATTATGGGTAACAAACGTGGTCGCCGCCAGATATAAATCTGGCGGCCGAAATCTATTTATTATTTAGCTAGGGTAAGGTTTTAAATTTAATATAATCAAATAGAGTGCACTTCCAATTTTGATCTTAAAGCGTTAAGTGCCTTCCTTAGGCTTGCGCATTGATCTGTAAGAGATAGAAGCCTTTCAAAGGTATATCCTCTTGGGCACTAGTTGCCACTTAGTTTGACGAATCCCTGAATCCCTTGAACTAGGATTCCATAAGCTGTAATAGCTTGTACGACTCCCTAAACTGTTAAACCCATTAGTTCAATAGAACTAAGTGACTCTCTGCGTCTGAAAGTCTTCCTCTGACTTTAGGAGCGAGGTAGCTCCGCTACACCATGTAGCACTCGTAGTCAATATGCGTCTGAGTCTTTCAAAAAGACTTATATCTCACGAAAATGGAAGAGGTTCCAGAATTGTCAGAAGCGCAACGCGCCGCTTATGACAAGCTCAAACCCTAATTCGGGCTTGAGCACGTGAAATTTATTATCTCCCAGGACCAGAGGTCCTGCATGCAAGGCTTCAAGCCTTCATGCGGTACAAAGCCTCCCTGATCGGTCAGGTACAGGAACATTTAGCGGCATCTATGCCAACTCGGTACATCTACGTACCTGACTCAGAGCCGAGGGCTCGCCCTCTAGTTGTAAATGTAAAAACATTTGAGGGAGAGGAAGAAAATCTGCCTTCTTGGATTAAGCAGATGGAAATGTCCATTGATTCCGCCTTGTTCTTAACAGAACGGCAAAAGGTGGCTAAGGCCATTTCCAAACTTGGAGGTAGAGCCATGGAGTGGGCACTATCGTGCAGCACGTCCATAAACAACGCTTTTCCCTCATGGGATTCGCTGAAACAGCAAATGACCAGCATGTCTGCACCGCCTGATCAGGCTTTTCGCATGCGAGCACGGCTCCTAGCGACTCGACAGGGTGTAATGGGACTAGGCCAAGTCCCTTGTTCAGCTCACTACAAGAGGAGACTGAACCGTGGGGAGGATACGTTGGAGGGCGCTTGCGAACTTGGAGGTTAAATGACAACTGAATTGAAAAGCTGTTATGGTTCCTGTCGCTACTCCTAATTAGCCTCAAGGGCTCCTAGAGGTTTTACGAGTAAAACCTACACATGCATGAATAAAACTTACGAGCTGATATATAAAACCTTGGGTACACTGAGGTTCAACCCATAGGACCTTGAACTTGAAGTCCCGTGGAAAATTCCCTGCGAAGTGACTGGCTCACGCCACTCACTTTAACCGGTAGAGACACGTTGGATGCGTCACCAGTGTAGTGAAGCATCATTCTGTACTTGAATGTAAATCTTGAACTTCGACTGGGAAGCTTTGAAATTGAACTAGAAACTCTCATGTCGACGATGCAGTGTCGCCAGATGGTTTCTAGGAAGATAAGTAATGACGATGCGGCGTCATCACTTCATCTATAGCACAACTGGCTACCTTTAGCCCTGGCTCCCATGTCTTACCCTGTAGAGACATGTCCCGCTTCCCTCCGTCTCATCTCCGGTGCCCAGCACCTTTGAGATATGTACTATGGTAAGTACTAAGACATGTAATGAGAGGCCCATTACACAGGGTACAAGAACCCTAGGTGACTTTGTCCAGGAGTTGAAAACTCTCATTGCATCTATGCATCAAGACCCGGTGTAAGAAGCAATTGTAGTGACCATCTTTATGGGGTTCTCAATGAGGGCGTTGCCAGGACGGAATTGTTCGATCTCATCCGGCTACGTTCGAAGAGGCAGTTGCCATAGCGCTACGCGCCGAGTTTGACTATAAGTCTGCTCGCGTTAGCACGATGTCTACCGAACAAGCTCTTCGAGCACATGGGTTCCGTCTAATAAAGCGGAACCTATGGATTTAAGCCTCGTTGAGGAAGGAGAAGAGTCTCTTCAAACTGTGGACAGCATAAGACCATCTGTAGATGTTTTATCTGCGGAAGCACGAAACATTTACGACCTGCCTGTCCTCTTTGAAAATAACGTAAAGCTCGAAAGAGCTCCAACTCCGACCTATACGAGAGATCTGGTACGGTGCGGGAAAACGTCGATACCCAGTAGGTGCGGGGCGCCTGCCCTACTGGGGAAGACCTAGGCTCTGTTAAACCTCTAGGAGGTAAGAATAAACAGAGCCTGGCCCCATTTAGCTCGGTGCTTAATGGCACGGGGCGAGAGTACAAGCCTGGCTTGCTAGTCGCTCAAGCGACTGTAAAGGGCTTTGATAAGCCGTGGTTAATTTTAATTTACTCAGGAGCGTCTTGCAATTATGCTCGACGCAATTCCCTTAAAAGGAAGTCAACAATACGTTGAGGCGCTTAAATCGCATAAAGGTGATACAATCACTGTTCGCTTAGCGACTGGGACTCGTGTCACTGTTCCCAAAGTTCCATTAAACTTAGATATAACGTTTCTGGACTTTGACAGTATGGAACGCTGTCTCGTCCTTGATTTTGATTCATGATATGATCTCATCCTTGGTATGGCCTGGTAAGAACACCATGAGCCATGGATCGACTGGAGGTGTAAGACCTGGTAAGAACACCATGAGCCATGGATCGACTGGAGGTGTAAGACCTGGTAGCACTTAGTAGTCCTTCCCATGCCCGAGTTTGGGATGAGCGAATTATCGTATTTCGACGCTCCAGATTTGCGTCTGGAGCACGCGAACTTCCCCCATCCCACTGGTGTTGAGTGGGATGCCCCAAGGTCGCTGATGAGATCAGCGACCTTCGACGCACAACGGCTCGCCATACATGATTTTATTGCTCGCGAGCTCTCCGAATCCAATCGGCAATCTTCACGGAACGATTCCGTGAAGATGGAAACGTCCTTCTACTCAGGAGAAGGTAAAGATCGATTATCGCTGTATCGTTGGTTCCGAGAAGTCGACATCGCCATCAAATCGAGGCTCCTCGATACGCCCCAGTCGAGGGTCTACATCCTCTTTACCCGTCTCATTAGGAGAGCCAAGGAATGGGCCCTTCGTAAGCTTGTCGTGGAAGAGCACGCGTTCCCTACCCTGGATGCCATCCAGGATGACCTTCATCTTGCCTTCGAGCCATCGCAAGAGATGAAAATGGTGCTCTTTAGATTTCTGTCCATTCGACAAGGTAAAATGGCGATGCGCGACTGCGTGCAGATGGCTCGCCATCTGGCATCGTGTATCACCACACATTCCATCGACATGTGCACACAGGTGAGTGTCTTTATGGACGACATGCGTGAGGGGCAGACCCGCTTATCGCTTGAGCGTACGAAGCCTGCCACATTGGAGGAGGCCTTTGCCATTGCTCTGGAGAGGACTTTAGGGTCACCAAGGCTTATACCAAGCCTTCGTTTGTCACCGTCGCCCGGCCCCCTGGCCCGGAACCAATGGAAATCGACGCGATTGATGTTGTCGGGAGACCGACGACATGCGACTCCGATTAAGGGTGACACTCGTATCGGGAGTCAAATGGTTTGCTTTCGCTGTCGAAAGCCAGAACATCGCGCGGCTAAATGCCGCGCGCCAGCGCCGATGTCGGTGCAGGTGTTGGACGCTCATCATGAGGGCGCTACCCCGGCCGCACATTAAAAACGGTCGGGACAAGTAGGTGCAGGGCGTTTTACTGGTTGGAACAGAGGTCCGGGCCCCCCCCCGGTAGCAGCCCGACCCACCAGCCCCCACGTGCTTTGTGCACGGTTAAATATCACCACTAGAAGTGCTTATTCACGTCTGGTCATTGTCAATTTGCATGTCGCCGGTGTCCGGCGACCTATTCGATTTTTCCTGGACTCAGGAGCGACGAACAATTTCTTTCGTGAAACCTGTTTATCGATGCTGCCTCCAGCATTCCGGTCCGTGAGGGGCCTGAACAAGTCATCGTCAAGTTGGCAGACGGGAAAACACATCGCGTATTGCGACGCGAAGTGTCATTGCCGTATACGTTTGACGGTTTTCGTAGTAATGATGATTTCTTAATTGTCGCGATGAACTATGCATTCGATTGCATTTTGGGCATGCCATGGATGGCACGTTATAAGCCCCAGATCGACTGGCTAGCGAAATCAGTGGGACGTTGACGCAAGTTCGACGTCAGCGAAGTGTTTACCAATCTCTTGGTATCCCTAAGTGACTGGCCCAACGTCACAGTCATGGATTTCGTGATATTTTAGGGAAAGTATGGATTATATCGCTTTATAAAAAAATATTCATTAAGAAACTAAAAAATGAAGATAAAATGTGACTCCACGACGCCTGCGGTACACAAAGAGCGAGCGATGGCTCTTTCTGTACTGCTTGTTCTGTAGTGACAGAGACGCCTCGCACCCAGCGAGAAGAAAATGCGATTGAGCAGCGGCTCCCGGGAGAAGGCGACGCGGTCGAGCAGGGGTTCCCGCGCGTCTCGAATAGAGGTTCCAACCGATGCATGCAGTGGTCGAACCGGGTTTCCCATTTGTACCCATCGTGGTTAAGCGGGGGGGGTCCCACACGAGTATGACGTGGACTGACAGGAGTTCCCACGCGAGAGCATGATGGTCGAACCGGGGTTCCCATCATCACCCACTGTGGTCGAATCAAGGTTCCTCAAGGGCAATTTGGTTGAGCAGGGGCTCCCACACGGGTTTACGGCGATCGAGCAGACGCCCCCGCATCAAGTGTCGACGGTCGAGCTTGAATTACGCCCGCCACTTGTTTGCGGCATCATGGATGCGGACATCTAGTAGCTAGAGGGGGGTGAGAGTTCATCACCTGGCTGCGGTTCGCCAGCTTCGAGTATCGACTCGAAGCACGATGAAAACACAAGCATCGAGATACAGCGTTGGAACGTGTTCACGCTATCATTTACGTGGAAGGGAGTCCACAAAAGCGCCAATACATTGAGGTCACAAGTCCACCTCGTGACGCGCCCTCGATTACACGCCTTCCAGGACTCTCCTGGAAGCCTTTCCTGCGTGATTTAAGGGAGGCACTGCGGAACAGGTATGTTTGATCACCAACGAGGTGGTTACCGCGACATACGAAGAGCAAATGATGCGACGTCGAAGCGCTGAGCCAAAGTCAGCGCGTGAAGAATGATTTGCGTCACAGTCATGGGAGACTCGGCGAGAGTCTGGTAACCCAGTCTACGACATTGCTTGTGAGTGCGCAGATTGTTTCTGGACACGGTTCCAGCTGAACTTCCTGCTGATCGTCGTGTTCGGCAAGCGATTGACCTCGTGCTAGGTTTAAAGTATTGCGTGACACGGCAGTGGCCGTTGCCTCGAATCAAGTCTAGTCTACTTACGAAATCTTCTCTACCAACGGCGTACTGCAGTTATTCGTGGTGCGCCTCGATAACGTCACCATTCTCGGCAGCGAAGTCAATCTCCGCTGAATGCGGAGCGCAGGGCGGCGACATATTCGTCTGCCCATCCAGTTGCGCGATACTGGTTTTGGTTTCGTTCTCGTGGTTGTGAGGGTTAAAGGTTCACTACGACGTACTCGTTCTCGCCATCGTTCTCATTCCCACACCATGAATCACGACACAGTTCCTGGCCGTCTTATCGTTCTTACACGAGAACACTCGCGTCTGTGGTCGCATTGAGGTAGCACGACTTCATGGACTCATTTGCCAAAACAACGTCTGGAACGTCGCGAAGAAGCGAGGAACGCGGCTCCCACGTATCCTGCTCGGCTGGGAACCCAAGCCAGCGTAAGCGATACTTGCGCGCGATTGGGACCGCGCCTCCCGTGAGACGACGATGCTGCTTCGCGGAGAGGGTCCTCGTGACCCACAATACGATCCACGATCCAGCGGACCTGACCTTCCGAATTCCCAAGCGGTGGTCGGCCCTCGCGATGATTACGCTGGCGTCCTTGTTGCCGAGGACGATATTGATGAGGCTATAAAGAAGGCTGCCGACGCTAAGCTAGAAGCTGAGAATGCCGTCGAGTGTGCTGCACAGGCGGAAAAGACCGCAAGTGAGATCCGACGGTCGAACCGCGAACTACTCGAACGGATGAGGAACCTGAAGCGCCAGGTTTTCTGTCATATGCAGACGGGAACGCAGCCAAGTCCAATGTCATCGGTGCGTAAAGCAAGGCGGGAAGGAGGTCGATCTACGAGCCCCTGATTCCGCAATATTGGAACCAACCCGTGAAGCGTAGCCGGGTGATGTTCTTTCAGCTGCCCATCGCAGGACGTCGGGTGAAGCCGCAACGATGAGGGGATATCCAGCGTGTAGACATCGCCGATCGCCTTAAGAATTTTGAATTGATCGATGAAGCGTGGCGTGAATATACTCGCGCCTAGATTGGCCACTGCTGAATCCCTTAGACCTTCTGTTGATAATAATACACGATCACCTTTCTGGAACTTAATCATGTTTTTTTTCTACCATGTTTATCTGCATTCCCTTCCTGTTTATTCACTGCAGACTGAAGTGCATCACGTGCAAACTGGGTGATCGCTTCACGTTGAAGAATAAACTCCGACACAGCCATGTCATCAAGTGATCGCGCCGACTCAATCGCCGCGTAGTTGGCAGTACGTGAGCGCGTACCCGAAGACGGGTCAATAAGTGTCTCCGCAGTCCATTGAGATAACGGGGACGCCACGCCACGTGGGGTCAAAACAGCAGACTTCGCCTTGGAACTCCTAATCATGGACTGGATAGTTCTTCTCCGCTGGCTTCATCTGTCGTGACTGATAACGCACGACTTGTTCAAGGCCCTCATCTTCAAATTGCATGAGGGCAGAACCAATTGCGAAATCACTTGCATCGCATACCACGTGGTATGGCTTGGAGTCGTCCGGAAGGACCAACACTGGCGCCGAAGCCAGGCTCTTCTTTACTGCTTCGAAGGCCATTTGGTGCTCGAAACGCTACGACCACGTAGCTTTTTTCTCTAAAATGACAAAGGCTGTAAGAAACCGGTATAAGCCTTCGTATACTTCTGCAAGTAATTGGCCAAGTCGAGCCCCTGACGCAACTCCGTAGGGTTCTTGGACGTGGGCCAAGAACAGATTGATGACACCTTCTCTGGATCAGCTGGAACTCTCGACTTACTCACATAGCAACCGAGCACCGGAAGTTCCGGTGCACAAAAGACACACTTCTTGAGATTCGCGTAAACCTTGTCTCGCATGACTTGTAACACCTGTTTCAAGTGTCGGAGGCGAACTTGGATATCGCTGAGATTGTTCTCGGCGCCACTATGGACGAAGATGTGATCGAAGAAACAAGGGGGAGCGATGTCCCGGAGTGGTCTCAACACTTGAGACACCATGCGATTGAAAGTGGTCGGTGCATTCTTTAACCCTATGGCATCACTAGCCATTCCCATTAAAAGCCACTCTTGGTACTCACCGCTGTGAGTGGTATGTCGCTCGGTCGCATCAGGATCTGGTAGAAGCCATCGGTTAGATCGATGTCACTGAAGATGACGCT
Source organism: Bremia lactucae (assembly GCF_004359215.1). Classification (NCBI taxonomy): domain Eukaryota; phylum Oomycota; class Peronosporomycetes; order Peronosporales; family Peronosporaceae; genus Bremia; species Bremia lactucae. The sequence continues at coordinate 7,649,710 of NC_090610.1, read as the reverse complement.
TCCTGACATGGAGTTTAACACTATGTCCTTCCTGGGGATAGGTGTTTGCGCAGGAATACTGGCATAATTTAGCTTATTAAACGCACGCACTATACGCCAGCCTCCCATGGCCTTCTTCATGCAGAAGGTTGGAATCGAATGTGGCGAGGCACTTTCGCGCACATGACCCGCCCTTCGGCGGCCTTCGAGCTCGCATTTGCCGATCCAGGCTTGCTCGCGTTCGCTGAGTGGATACTCAGCGAGATGTCTTAGTCATTTGTCGCGAGATGGACGTGGAACCGAGCCGCAAGAGCGACACCCTCGTTGACGTGGTCACAGCACATTCGGTCCTCATTCCAAGCGTTCTCGCATACTTTTTTGCGTAATGTGCCGATTGAGTGATCGGAGCGAATGTTCTCTCGATTGCCAAGCCATTGTGAAAACTTTTTTTGCATCCTCGATCATCCGGTTCCAACGCCGGATGAAGGCGCACTTAGAATTTTGCAAAGCGTCGTACGCAACGTTCTCAAGACTCTTTCCACGCGAATCGCGGAAACGCCGAAAGAAGTCCTGCATCGTTGCAAGCGAGTCCGGAGTTTAAACTGCGGGCAAGTCATACAGCGCCCAAGGGATGAGTTGTTGGTCCATTACGTAGATGGTCGCACTCTCGTTGATGGCTCTCGGGGGTACTGTGAAGTTGTGGGTCGTATGGTCCGTCATCGTGGCTTCAGTTGTGAATGACAATTTTTTTCCAATCGAGCACTCACGGTCGGTGAGTGCTATTTTGAAAAGGGGGTGATGTAATGGGCCACATGAAGGATTAAAACAAAAAAAATTACATTTGTAGGCAGGTGCTGCGGGCACAGCGTAACAAATTATTATTCGTTCATTATTGGGGGTCAGAAGACCCAATATGAATCAATGATAAATTTTCATTGGTCCATATTGGGTCATCTGGCCCCGAAAATAAGTGGTTCCCAAAAAGCCCGAACACGGTCGTACTTAGTACGATTAAAAGTCTTGGTAAAAACTATATAAATTGAATTTTACGTTATACCTAATACTTAGGCTGAGAGCTTCCTCAAGCGTTCGTGTAAGTTAGTGACGGGATGTTCTAGCCACGTTATAAAAGGTGCCCTATTACACCTGGTAGCACTTCGTAGTCTGTTCAACGGTCTATACACGTTTCACTCAACATGGACATTTGGATGAAGAAGGAGGGGGCTTTGAAGCTCCTCAAGAAAGCTTCTCGGCCGAAAGACCGATTGGTAGCGAGCAAACGGGTGCTTTAAGTCTTCGCAACAAGCTAGCAACACTCGTCAAGAAAATACATCCTTGAAGGATGAAGTAAAAGGTCTGAGCAGGGGCCATTAGCCTCGGGTACATCTTTGGAACGCTCCAATTTGATTTACTCCCGCAGACAGCCTCGTTCTAGCATTACGGATGGAGACGTCCGACGTGAAACGTAGGATGCGTGTGCATCGTAAGAGGCAGCTCGATCGTGTAGCTTTGCTTTGGCGGTGCAATGCCGAAACGGGCCGATATACTTGGGCAGTAAGATGTTACTGCCCATATTCGTCAGTAGCGGTTGGAAGACCGTTCGAAGAGTGCGTACTCCATGTTGGAGTACGAAGTAGGTCGTTAACCTTAATATAAGATCATTTACTCTTCCATTATTATCAACATTTCGTTTCTGTCGATCCCCCGCAACATCAATGGAATCTTGCACGAAACGAATCATTGCTTCTCGAGCCAGCAGGAAATATTCTCTTGACTCATTTTTGTCAAAGTGCGACCCGTTGACTGGTAAGTCATCGTGTTATGAGCAAGAGCTAGATCAGTCTTTGCTTGAGCAGCCCCCCTGGACTAGAGTAGTACTCTTTCAAGGTGGATAGTGGATGACGTAAGCCATTCTCGAAGAATGGTGTATTCTTTGATGATGCATGCACAGAACTATTGATAGCAAATTCCACCATTGGCAATAATTCTCTCCAACACGTATACGAGTGGACGTATTTTCGAAGTATCGATTCAAGGACACGATTGTACGTTCTGTCGGACCACTTGTTCCAGGATAGTCAGGTGTTGACATGTTCGATTGTTCTTTTGGATAATTTAACGTAGATTGCTAAAACTCTACCGTGTCCAGGGGTCTTGATCCGAAATTAGTTCACGGGATAGTCCATGGAGTCAAAATACATCGAGTCGATTTAGACACGAGCAACCGAGCACATCGTTTGGCTGTGATCGAACCCGGGACTGTAGCAAGCTGAACCATTTTGCTAAACAATCTACATGCACAAGGGTACCATTATATTTGTATGCGTTTCACAGAGTGTTGGCAATCCATATAAATGGACTTCATCCTGAAGATGATGTCAATTTATAACACTCTGCCGGATCAGGTAGAGGTTCTAATGGAGTACGCGATGAAGGACTAGGCTTAACCCATTAAGATACCTCGCAAGCACGTTTTTGCATGCGCGCAAGCTTATACTAGCATGTAGAAATCGCGACTTACTGTGAGATAAGTCCACTCACGTTTACAATGCCGAATTATTGGTGCATCGTGGCACTCATGCATGATGCAAAGTCGCAAATCATTATGAGTGGGAATGACAACGCGATGTTCGCCAGAAAAGGCTATATAATACAGTGGCCCGTTGCATGTTCTTGTATCGATCTGATAACGATCGATACAAATTCGACAATCCCTGTAGGAATTGTTGTGATGGATTATTGAGGTAATACATCAAACCTTTCAATCTTTGTTTTTATTTGGGCGAATCGGACGTCATCAAGTAATGTTGACGACGGAACAATTGTAATAAGCATTGCAACAGTGGGCTTAACCACACTATTGGTGGCGCAGCCGGCTCAAAATCAGTCCGGCGCGAAAGCGCATCAGCGGTGACATTAAGTCATCCTAGTCTGTATTCTACGGAGAAAAAAATAGTTTCAGCGGAAAAAGACAATCATCTCGCCATTCTTTGCAGGAGGGTGTGGTCTGTTCACGGCCGTGCGTAACGACGAATGATCCATATAAACAATGAACGGTCGATCTCCTTAGAGATAGACACTAAACTTTACCAGTGCATATTTCATATCAAGGTGTTTCTTGTCATGCACAGGTAGTTAGGGCCAGCTGGTGAAGCTGTTGCGATTCATAGCAGACGACGCGCTCTGCGCCGTTTGTGTCATATTGCATAAACGCACAGCCGATTGCAAAATCGCTGGCGTCACAGACCACATATAATAGTCTGTCTTGGTCTGCAATCGCTAAGATCGGCGATTTCATCAAGCTTTGCTTTAAAACCTTTAGAGGAATACTGGCAATCAGCATCCCGTGACCACTTCCCAATGTTTTTGAGCAAACATGTAAATGCATTGTCCTTTCGGCCTAGTTGCGCGGGTTATTCTTTTAGCTGACATATTATGTTACTCAAACCTATTTATTGCGATTTATTGCTTACCACCCATTCGCGCGTCTAGCAGCGGTTTGCGGAGTTGTTTTTAAAAACTTTTTTTGACCAATGAACAGAACTGTCCAATTGCACCTACAATATTCCGTGTATGGTAACTGTAACGGGGCACTACGACTTGTACAGCTTCAGTAGAAGTCCACTTCGCACTGTTTCAGTGTGAATGGTACCTCACGTCACTTCACGTACACTAGTACGTGCAGAGGAAGACTCTCTTTAAAACACTTGCTTTAAAGAGGGTTAGAAGAAAATTGTATTTAATATCATTAGGTTCTCCTGTTTCTATCTTTTTATACTAGCTCAATTATATACTAATGCAAAACATGAAATAAAATCTTATCTGTCTCTCTCTTTGCGCGCGTCCAGCGCTGACTGGACCGCGGAGCAAGTTGATATAATGGCCTAGATCTACCAATGGATAAGCTTTGCGAATATTACTATGTAAAGTAATATTCTCTAAATATTGTCTGCCTATTAGATAATATATTAATTAACAACCTTTAAGTTTTAATTTCATGTAACGATACACCTCTTTACGTCACTTCTCCCTCAAGCGACAATCACTCTGACTTTCATTGAATAGAGTGGTCACTATAAGATCACTTGAGTGAAACGATGTTAATTGCTCAGAACCATCATTTTCAATTCTATCGCATGGTTAACAAGTCCATGCGGTGTGCGAATAGTGCGGTGCCTTCGGCTGCGGTACATGCAGCTGCGGGCGACGCATTATTGTCTCTTGCGGCAGCCGTTTCGTCTGCCTAGCATCATCTTCTCCCGCAGCACTATATAATGCGGGTGCACGTGGTGATACACCACGTGAATGCGAGTAGGACGAAATGGCCGACTCGGGAAGAACAGAACAGTCGCCTGATCATCGTCAGGCGGCTGACTATGAGCCTTCGAATGAGGGGGTTCATTCGAAAAGACGTGCTGGTAGCATTCGCTAGAGCATGTTCGGTTCCGACGATGAGGATGATTTCTCGTCGCAAGCTCCGTCTCCCGTGCCGACGATGAGGATAGTTCCTTATCGCCAGCTCCGTCTCCCGTGCCGTCACCCACACATGTTTCTTTGGGTGGTGATGACGATGGCGTTTGCCATCGTAATAAAATTCTTGTGGTACCCCTGCTTCAGTAAGAACCACTCTGGGGAGCGAAGACAATAAAATGCCTCGTCTTACCCCTGAAAAGAAGCCGTGGCTTTTGCCCCAACGGCTACTCAGTAGCTTGTCTGGAGAGACTACTCCTCACAATAAATATCCCTTATCTATTGCGACAATGCTACTCCTAGCGCGAAGAACTTTCGCTCTGAAAAAGATTTTCATCTCGATGCTTTTCTAAACCATCGATGCTATAGTGGCAACAACAAGCGAGATAAAAGCTCGTTATGCAAGCCTGAAACGCATTCATTCCAATGTCATTGAATGCGAAGCCTGGCTCCAAAGCCTTAACGCGATTCGCGTTAAGTTTGAAAATCAAATCCAACCAGTGCAAGACTAAAACTGCACCGGTTGTTTCGTGAGGCAGGACTTCTATGCCTCACGTGGAGTGATCCCTGTCCGTGACGTGTCGATAACTCGAACAGGGTAAAAGGGGGTATCTATTCCCTTTCTTCGCCCTGGAGGAGGGCTCGCATCTCTATCGAGATGCGCGAAGCGATTGACGTTTTGCAATCGATTTTCAAGCGCCAGGGGCGCGTGTTTCCTGATGGACCTTCTGATCCATCGGATGGGTCTCGTCATACTGACGGACGAGGCCCTCAAAGTCAACGATCAGCTGGGAACGAGGCTCCCAGCTGTGATGCGAAGGTGGATAACCGCGCCAGCGGACCAGATAACTTGTTCGCTGCCTCTTCACATCACGGTGGTTTAGAATACGTTTCACAAGGAATTGTTGACCACCGTGGGAATCCACCAATGGTTGTGATGGAGGAGTAAAAATTAGATCCAAACCGTGTGTCGGATCTAGAGTCGAAGATCGACAAATCGACCGCTACCTCCATGTATTAGAAGAGGTGTCTTCAACACCAGCGCGGTAAGCGTCACTCGTTGGAGCAGACGCTGCAGCCTAACTATATCGGACGGTTTTCCAACCGTTCGAAGAGTGCGTACTCAATGTTGGAGTACGAACGGAAGTATCACGCTCTTCGTGATGAGCTGTCGTCAGCTCATCGCGGTTTCGAGGATCTTCGGACACGACATGAGAATCTGGTTCGTGACCACAAGAATCTTTTAGGGATTCTTGAAAAGGGTGGTCAGATTCGTCCTCGGAAGAAACCGCGTATTGATGGTACGGGCGGAGCCTTACCTATGTAAAACGTAGGATGCGTTCGCATCCTACGTGGCTATTCTATTGTGTACGCATTGCTCTGCGATGCAGTACACGGAATGGCCCAATGAACTTGGGTAGTAGTATACTGCTACACACATAAGTGACTACACGCTGACTACACACCTAGGTAAGCTTACCGTATGGAGTAGTACTAGGTCATTAATTTTAAATAAAAGAACATTTGCTCTTTCATGTTTTTCTGCGTTGCGTTTCTGACGGTCCACTGCGTTAGCAATGGAATTCTGTCCGAAACGGACTACTGATTCTCGAGTCAGCAGAAATTCCTCTGCTGACTCTTTTGTTTTGTCTTTTCCAGTGCGTTTGTGCGCACTGCCATTAAATCTGTATCATCTTCGATGTCGATTGCTTCGACACGGAAATTATTCGTGTCGTTCGTAACTTCGACGCGTAATGGGCATGAGCCAGAAATGGTTGCTCGTACGAGTCCACCCCCCCCCCCTTCAACTAGAGGATCCTTCTAATTGGGTGGGTATGCGTGGAGGCGTAAGACATTTACGAAGAACATTGTATGCGTTGTAGACGCATGCACGGAATTGTTGATGGCGAATTCGACCATCGGTAAAAACTCGCTCCAATGCGAAGACGATTGGACGTAACCTCGAAGTATCTCTTTTTCGAGGACGCGATTGACGCGTTCTGTCTGACCATCTGTCTGCAGATGATCAGAAGTTGATATAGTCAGCCATGTTCTGAGAGATTGGAACACGGATTGCCAAAACTCCGCCGTGAACCGTGGGTGTCTATCGGAGACCAATTCACGGGGTAAACCGTGGAGCTTGAATACCGTGTCTATAAAGATACGGGCACAACCCGGAGCCGTGATCGACTCTGGTACTGCAACAAGATGTACCATCTTGCTGAATCTGTCTACCAAAACAATAACTCCATTGTTTTTGTGATCTTATTCGGGAAATCCGAAGACGAAGTTCATAGATACGGACTGCCACCATTCTGCCGGAGTGGTAGCGGTTGGAGAGGTGCATGGGACGAAGGGCTAGGCTTCACCTATTCACATACCTCGCAAGCACGAATGTACTTGCGCACAACCTGATACTGGCGGGGCCAGTAAAAGTCGCGACTTACTGTGCGATAAGTCTTCTCACGTCCACGATACCCACTTGTTGGTGCATCGTGACACGCATGCATGATGCGCAAGCGCAAATCGTTGTGAGTTGGCGCCGGCAACGGCTGTGTAGTACAGTAAGCCGTTACGTGTTGTGTATCGATCGGATGACGATCGATATGAAGCCGGTAAATCTTTAAAAGATTTGTTGGATAGATTCATCAGATGATACATTCAACGCAGAAGGTCTTTATGTTCTGTGTAGGCTTTCTTTAAGTCATCAAACAAAGTTGATGATGGAACACTCGTAATGAGTGTTGCAACAGTGGGTATATTTTCAGTGTTGGAGTGCGAACAGAAGGCGCAGAAGGTCTTTATCTTCTGTGTAGGCTTTCATTATGTCATCAAACAAAGTTGATGACGGAACACTCGTAATGAGTGTTGCAACAGTGGGATTATTTTCAGTGCTGGAGTGCGCAGCCGACTCGAAATCGGGTCGGCGTGATAACGCATCAGCGACGACATTAAGTCGTCCTGGTTCATTTTCCACGAGGAAATTATACTCCGCGAAGAAGGATAGCCCCCCTGCAATATTCAACAGATGCGTAACGAATCTGTTGAGACCGATGCGTAACGGATCTGTTGAGACCGATGCGAACTTTCGTCAGGTTCTTATACTTATGCGAAAGCATAAGTTGTTCAAAAATCTCAAGAAATGTATATTCGCTGCAAGTGGAATGCCACTTCTTGGGTGCATTGTCGGAAAACACGGCGTGCGCCCTGATCCCGAAAAGATCAAGGCAATTATCAACTGGCCAGTTCGAGTCGATGTCAAGGGACTCAAGAGGTTCCTTGGGCTAGCGGCATACTTCCACAAGTACTCACGCAATTATGTCGAGATGACATTTCATCTCTCTCTTCTCTTGAAAAAAGACGAGAAATAATTATGGAACGCTGATTGTCAGTGTCTTTGAGGGAATCAAGCAAAGCTTGATAATCGCCCATCTTGGCGATTGCAGATCAAGACAGACCATTCCATGTGGTGTGTGACGTCAGCGATTTCGCAATCGGCTGTGCGTTAATGCAATACGATACAGACGGCGCGGAGCGCGTCGTCTATTACCAATCGCGTCAGCTGCAACCAGCTGAACGCAATTATCCCGTATAGACAAGAAACTCCTTGCCATGAAATATGCACTGGCTAAGTTTAGGGTCTACCTCCTCGGAGATAGCCCGTTCATCGTATATACGGACTATGCGTCACAACGCACGGATGTAAACAGCCCACACCTCTCGCAAAGAAAGGCGAGGTCGTTACTAAGCCATCCCATTAAGATTGCTCACTGCGGAAGATATCCCGTTCACGCATAAGGATATGATAAGTATTATCCGTTAGATCCATAGACGAAAATATGGTACACTTAGACATACCATTTATGATTGCGTCTTTTCTAGGTATCGGCATTTGAGCTGGTACCGTTGCTGCATTCAGTTTGTTGAATGCGTGCACTATCCACCACCCTCCTGTAGCCTTTCGTACACAGAAGGTCGGAGAGCTATGTGGAGGGCGGGGCCCGCTTTTAAACGATCGTAAAAAAAAATCGATCGCAAAAGTACTTGTTTACGAGGCAGTGGCCACTGCTTCATGACACAGTAATTCGAGCCCGGTTAAAGCTCGATCTCATGTCGAGTGCCTTTATCCTTAGGCAACTCGCATGGAACTACTTCAGGGAATACACCCCTGAATTCAATCAAATTCTTGTATAACAGATTTGTCTAAGTGACTCCCAGGATTGAGTATATGTCGCTCAATTCGAGTTTTCCCATCGAGGACCCTTTCGTTCATCGATGACCTCCTGAGAACCAGTTCGTTATCTGCACAAATTACCGCTTACCGAATATCGGCTACGTATTCGTCCTCTGTGACGAGTACGCAGATCTGCTTGATTATACCACTATGCAGATCTCTCAAGAACCGTTTTTAGGTTCTAGGGTTGGTAATTGAGTTATCTCCGAAGTTAACTTCGGAGGCGCATACAGATCAAGAGTATAAGCGCCTACTCTTTATCTGTCAGTAACCAAGACATTCAATGTCTCGGTTTCTTTCTGGGATTTATCCACAGGCTGCCGAGAGATCAATCTCTCGGGATGCTGAAGTCTAGTCACTTTAGCATTGATTGTTTGAGGAGATTTCTCCTCAAGTACGTGGGGACTTATTTACTCAATGCCCTCGTACTGTGATTGCGCTATCACAGTCGGGTCCTCTACGGTCGACTCTGTACTCGACCTAGGATCATCGTGTTGCCCCTTTAATGCAAACGGTATCTTCCTTGAATGTCGCCCGCTAGGCGTACATTCATGTCTCATTCCATTCGAGTTCTTCGAGTGATGGACCTTCGGCGCTGCCTGTGCATTCGCACAGCGGCCGGCAGCTGACTACACAGTGTGATTAGTTATCACACTGTGATATTGTCTGTCGTACTAACGACCGTACCACAAGTGAGGCAATCACACTCACTCGTAGTACATCCACACGCATCTGGACGCTCCAAGACCTTCACCAGATGGCCATCTGATGAACAAGTGGCAGGCATGTTTACGGATCGATGCTGCAAGCTAGCATCTTCGTACTGTAAATGTTTTAACGATGGTAAAATTTCACTACGCGTTTCATCACTGTCATCGATACGCCTGTCGCTAGACGCACCGTCATCCTCGTTGGAGTGATGTCGCGCTCAACATATTTGAGCCTACGACACTCTAGCGACTGGTGACAAATAAAGTTATTCGACGCCCCACGGTCCATTAAAGCTCTTAGTGACAAATCATTTGTCACTTTAACTTCAAGGTGATAAGGGATACCTCATCGCCAGGTGCAGAGACACATACTGTGTGTCTGGAGCAACTTTCGTCAAGATATTTGAAAATTCACTTGAAGTTGCTGGGTCAGTAGGGCGTTGCGTCCGGACTGACCCACTGACCCCGATCGTTTTTTGGCGGTCCGCCTCGCTGTTGCAATTTCGCAACAACGTCGGGCCCGCACCGTTGCCCTTTTTGGCATTCGGTCCATATCTACGTTCAGTACTTCTCGGGTAATGGCATGCGGCAGTACACTCGTGAGAGTAGTGTCCTAACTTTTGATAGCGATTGCATTTCTGCAATCGCTTATTGTCCAAAAAGCGAGGTTTCTCGCTTTTGACATATGAGAGGTCCATAGGTTCTGGACATCCAAGCTCTTGTCGTCTTGGAGGACGATACGATGACGAACTAACGTGAGCCTGTCTCGAGCTTAAGTCCTCCTGTTCCGCAACGGATATTGCTTCTTCAAGCGTATCCAGTTCCAAGCGGAACAGTTGGGTCTTTTAGGGACTATACATAAGACGTTGAATTAACACCATTATCAACGTGTGTTCATGAGCTGGGTTGTTGGTGATACAACTCGCTTAAAGTCGTATGTGCTGCACATAAGCGTGATCATCACGCTTACCTTGCTTGAGTTCAGAATCTCTGATCGAGCTCTGAAATCTGCCCTAGGCGGTTCAAACGTCTATTTGAGCCGGGCATTAAAAGCCTCTAGCGTCCAAAGATATATGGGTCGCGCAACTTAAGGCCTAGTGCCCAAGTTTTGGCACGACCTGCCAAATTGACTGAGCAAATGCGACTTGCATTTGCTCATCGACGATGTGACGAGCCCTTATGGCATCGTCCAACTCGATAAACCATCTTAAGAGGGAGTCTTCTTCGACTTTCCTAGACTTAAAGATGTCTATCTTTAAGGTCTCGGCACAACGCGTTGCGTCATCCCAGGTACAGGGGTCTCTACCTGTTGTGACCTCAACAGTTCTGCCTGTTGAGAGCCTTGCTGATTAAGCAAGGCTACCTTCTCCTTCGCCTCGTCAAGTTCATGTTGTATGAACTTAGCAATAGCTGAATGGAGGGCATCTGTCCAAACTGGAAAGCATGGCCAAGATGGCATCATTCCCTACGGTCGAACTCATTCGTTCGACCGCACTCCTTTCGATGTCACTTAGAAAGGAGTAGCTATCACGCGAAACGTGATGCGTATTTCCATTATCATCTAACATGTCCATGTTAGATGTAAAATTGTGGTCCTTGGAGGGACTACAAAGTGCTACCAGGTGTGACGGGGCACTACCGACTTGTACTGCTTCAGTGCAAGACCACTTCGCACTGCTTCAGTGTGAGTGGTGCCTCACGTCACTTCACGTACACTAGTACGTGCAGAGGTAGACTCTCTTTTAAACCCTTGCTTTAAAGAGATTAAAAGTAAATTGTGTTAAATATAATTAAGTTCTTCTATTTCTATCTACTCAATACTTACTTAATTATATCTAAAACAAAACATGTAAAAAGTGTTATCTATCTTTCTCTTTGCGCGCGTCCAGCGCTGACTGGACGGCGGAGCAAGTGAATATAATGGTCTATATCTACCAATGGATACGCTTTCCGAATATTACTATGTAAAGTAATATTCTCTAAATATTGTCTACCTATTAGATAATATATTAATTAACAACCTTTAAGTTTTAATTTCATGTAACGATACACCCCGTTACAGTAACACTGGGAAGTTAAGAATACAGTTATTGTCTTGTTTTATCACTCTTATAGGAACGTCCGCCATAAGCGCCGAGTAAGCCCACTCTGAGGCCTTGCCGCGAAGGTGCGACATGGGTACTGGTATTTGTGTAATCGGGACACCGTTACATTATCAAAACCAGTTTTATGCTTGTATTTAGAATAAGTGAATTTCTTCATCTCGTAGGTGGCATTGCCTCGTGTCACGAGACTCAGGCATTAAAACTGCGACCATTTTGAATTACATCGTTGTGCTCCTAAAATAACGATAAAATTATATTTGTGATTCGATAAAATTATATTTGTCATTCCATTATTTATCAGTAAAGCCTGAAGAGTTTTTTTAGGTTTAGAACGATTTTACGTTGTGTATTTAAAGAGTGTTAAGCTTTTCAAAATGTGATTAGTGGCACAGCTGGGGCAATTTTATACAAGACCAAATCAGCTGATCTGTGCTCCATCATTTTATAACAGCCATAATTGTTTCATTCTGAACAATCATCATGCACCTCTAACATTCAAGGCCAAATCAGCTGATCTACGCTCCATCAGTTTATAAGAGCCATAATTTTCCATTCTGCACAACCATCATGCACCTCTAACATTCCTTAATACCCGAATTGACTAATCATCGCCAGCCAATTAAATCTACGCGAATTCAGCATGTCGTTATATATGAGAATAGTATATTAAATTATCCGCTGCCACACACATCAGTCAGCAAATGTCCTCTCGAAAATTTAAAGTTCAACCTGCTGCATTGAAGTGCTTCTATGCGTAAACAACCACACTCAATACAAGTTGGATCAGCCACCGTTGACAGACCAAGTTCTTAACGGAAAGTTGCATGATGTCATTCTACTTTAAATTAAAAAAACCAAAAATACAATTAACAAATACTCACTTGTAACGGGCTAAAGTTGCTCTAATGTTACACAGTCCCCGTTAGGTACACTTGGTGTACTTAAGGGGATGGTCAATTACACAAATAAAGTAATTAGACCCACCACTGGGGTGTGGTTCCCATTTGTGACCAGCCCTTGTGTATGTGATGCACATAGTGCATTCACATTAGGAGGGATGACGCCTAGCGTCATCCGTTACGCGAGGTATTAGAAAGATACGCTCGCAATACATATTGGTGTTATCTACAGAGATGACAATTTTGATTCGTAAAAACAGGTATTTATATTTAATGCAATTAAATATTAATCAGTCCGAAAACTACTTTCTTCTTAGTAAGTGCGCACGAGGAGCCGGATTGCCGCTCCCGTGACGACACTTTACTAGAGTTCTTAGTGGGTTGGGTGAGGTCGCTAACGCGCTCACCACAACTACCTCACTGTACGCAAGAGAAGCTAGTTAAACCGCTTTCTCGCTGTGCTAGGGTGTGTGTCTAAGTAGAGCGTGGCCGCATTACGACGTGCCCGCCTACACTTGGTAGCACTTGAAATCCTTCCCACGACCCGCATCTCTACGTGTGTACGTGAGGATGAGCCTCAACATCGATTCGGCTCATTTCCCTCACCTCTGAACATGATCGGGAGGTGGCAGGGCTTATGGCGGAGGGACTTGGTGAACAAGCCCTGGTCAGGCTCCTGGGCAGTCCTCCTGAGCAACATGTTGCTCATTTGGAGCAGTTTGAGGCATTTGTGCTCGGACAGCGGAGAGCCGCGTCCCGAGGCACAGAGCTATGGTGCGGCGGAGTCCATCACTCAGACTCAGGATGAGCTGAGGCATGAGCAGGCTTGGAGCGAGGCTATCAATAGGACTGTTGAGATGCTCTCTACCCGGCCGCATCAGCTGAGGCCCATTCGGATACACCCGCCCAAGTTCGATGGAACTGCAGCGCACACGATTGTCCACTGGCTGTTAGCCGTGGAGCGATGCGGTGTCGTGCAGCTCATCGAGGACGACAGTCGGATGGTGTCGTACGCCATGTCGCATCTGTGCGGTAGGCCTCAGCGTGGGCTTACTTGGCGCTAATGGCGGACGTTAAGGCGTTCCCTACATGGGCGATCTTTAAGACAAAAATTCGCGCCATGTACCAGCCGCCGAACAACGAAGTGTTGCTTCAGGCGCGCTTCTTTGGAGTACGACAGGCGAAGTGATCACTGCAAGAGTATGTGCAAGAGATGCGCTCGCTGTCGGCGTCCATAACCATAGGTCCGATTCCGGGGCACATTAAGGTGCCCACGTTTGTGAACGGACTACGGCATGGCTCATCGCGACAGGCCCTTTTCAGAAAGGTGCCGTCGACAATGGAAGAGGCAATCCAAATTGCCTTAGTTGAGGTGCAATCCTACAACAGTGCCTCGGCGACAGCTCGGTATAAGCCGTCGGCCGAGAGGTCAGATGCCACTCCCATGGAGTTGGGCAATGCAGACGTTGTCTGATGTAAATGCGACAAGCACGGCCATATGATGGCTCGCTGCTATGCCAGGGTCCTTGCTGGGGCAAAGATGCCCAGCAAGAAAACTCCTTTCTCAAAGGGCGATGGCAAGAACCAGCGTGCGAGATGCATGAGTTCTGCATCGATCACTAAGGGGTCGGGAAATGCAGGAGCGCAGTAGCGGCGGGATGCCCTACTAACGCGGACTCTGAAGTTACCCCTAAGTTCAGAGTTGTCGAACAAATGGGTAGCATAGTCCCTGAGGTCTCGAAATTTCGGACCTCAACCCTGCTATTCTATAGCGCTCAAGTACGAGGCTATGACTAGGTGATGACCCTCCTAGTGGATTCGGATGCATCAAAAAATTTGTAAAACTCGCGGCTTTAAGAAAGAGACCAGCGATGTTTGAGTCGCTTTGCCAGGATGGCAAGCGAGAAGAGGCGTTCGTCCAGCAAACGGCGTGCTCGTTAAGTCTGAGGGAGGTTCAGGTAGAATTCGCCTACAGTTTTTGTGACTTCTCTTGTAAAGAGAAGTTCACAGTGCAAGGTATGAAAAGTCCCTATGAACTCATCCTAGGCATGCCATGGTTGGCAAAACACCAACCATGGATAGACTGGCGTACACGCACAGTTGCGAACTCTACGCAGGACGCCGGAGAGGATGTGCTCCTACGAGAGGCGTATGCAACTGATTTCGTGTCGAACACAATTGAGGGTGTGTTGACGTAATGTGAAACGTCACCAATTCCTACTCAGCACGTGGAGACTGGGGTAGTGAAAAGGGCAATGACAAGTAGTCATCTGTCCCATAGTCCTGCACAGAGCCGAGAGCCTGTGGCACTAGGCCGCGAGCTGACAGGAAGTCAAGCGTCGCATGTACCGGCACAGTGTCTAGAGCCTGGTGCGGTTGGAAGGGTGCGTTAGCCAGGAGAGCAACGGCACTCACTTCCCAATCAAAGGTCGTGATGACTCGAAGAACGAGTACCCGACAGATTAGGACGATCAAAGACACGTCTAAACGAGTGAACTTTGGATCAGCCTCTAATAAAGAGGACGGGCCTTCGAACGAGGTGTTCGTGGCCGTCAAAGACAAAACTGCGGAGGCATCCTCAGCTGTGATGATCCGGCAAGTCTTTAAATTTGCCGAGGAGATAGTAAATCTCTCGGAGATGTCGTGGGATCTGCTCCTTGCCGAATTAAAGGAAGGAAAGATCCACGAAATAGTCGCACCAGTTCCAGAAAAGAACTTGGTGGACTGTTGCTCGTCGTTCACAATGGACGAGAGCGTCCTAGGAACGGACCAAAAGAAGCAATTCGCTGCTCAAGGCTGGGATGCCTTGAGAGACAGTCCGTTCTTTGAGGTTCTGTGGAAACATCGTGATGTGTTCCCAGAAGAAGTGCCGAGCCGCCTACCAGCAGATAGGGGCATCGGGCACGAGATAGACCTCGAACCTGGCACCAAGTATTGTGTGACCAGGCAATGGCCGTTGCCGAAAGAACAAGTCGATTATATCGATGAGTTCTTCGACAAACGAGCCAAGGCGGGACATGTGCGTGAGAGCAAATCGCCTCACTGCAGCCCGACCTTTTGTGTGCGTAAAGCCACAGGTGGATGGCGCGTGGTTCATGCTTATAATAAGCTGAACACGGCGACCATACCGGCGCAAACGCCAATCCCGCGGAAAGATGT
>NC_090610.1:7564574-7627629 GCF_004359215.1 Bremia lactucae | reverse complement strand
ATCTTGTTTGGGCTTGAGCACGTAGAATTTATTATTTACCAGGGACCAGAGGTCCTACGCAAGACTTGAAGGCTTCATGCGGTACGAAAGCTCCCTGATCGGTACCATTTAGTGGCATCTATGCCAACTCGGTACATCTCTGTATCTGACTCACAGCCGAGGGCTCGCCCTCTAACTGTGTATGTGAAGAAATTTGAGGAAAAAGAGGGAGAAAATCTCCCTTTTTGAAATTAGTAGATAGAAATGTCCATTAATACCGCCTTGTTCTTAACAGAATGGCAAAAGGTACCTATGGCCTTCTAAACTAAATTGTAGAGCCATGGAGTGGGCACTATCGTGCAGCACGTCCATAAACGACGCTTTCCCTCATAGGATTCGCTTAAACAGCAAATGACTAGCATGTTTGCACTGCCTGATCAGGCTTTTCGCATGCGAGCATGGCTCCTAGCGACTCGACGGGTAAAAGAACCCTAGGGGACTATGTCCAGGAGTTGAGAACTCTCATTGCATCTATGCATTAAAACCCGGTGCAAGAAGCAACTGTCGTAACCTTTATGAAGAGTCTCAATGAGGGCGTAGCCCGGACGGAATTGTTCTGATCTCATCCGCTACGTTCGAAGAGGCAGTCGCCATAGCGCTACGCGCCAAGTTTGACTTGAAGTCTGCTCGCGTTAGCACGCCTGTTTACCGAACAAGCCCTTCGAGCACATGGGTTTTATCTAATAGAGCGGAACCTATGGACTTAAGCCTCGTTCAGGAAGGAGAAGAGGCTCTTCAAGCTGTGGAACAGCATAAGACCATCCGTAGATGTTATATGTGCATAAGCACGAAACATTTACGTCCGGCCTGCCCTCTTCGAAATTCGCGTAAAGCTCGAAAGAGCTCCAACTCCGACCTATACCATGGATCTGGTACGGTGCGGGAAGAAGTCGATACCCAGTAGGTGCGAGGCGCCCTACTGGGGAAGACCTAGGCTCTGTTGAATCTCTAGGAGGTGAGAATAAACAGGACTTAGGCCCAATTAGCTCGGTACCCAATGGCACGGGGCAAGAGTACAAGCCTGGCTTGCTAATCGCTCAAGCGACTGTAAAGGACTTTGATAAGCCGTGGTCAATTTAATTGACTCAGGAGCGTCTTGCAATTATGTTCGATGTCTTTCCCTTGGAAAAGTCAACAATACGTTGAGGCACTTAAAGCGTATGAAAGTGATACAATCGCTGCTCGCTTAGCGACTGGGACTCGTGTCACTGTTCCTAGGGTTCCATTTAACTTGGGTATAAAGTTTCTGGACTTTGACAGTATAGAACGCTGTCTCATCCTTGATTTGGATTCGAAATATGATCTCCCCTTGGTATGGCCTGGTTAGAACACCATGAGCCATGGATCGATTGAAGGTCTAAGACCTTAGGCGCCACACGCAATGTTCTTGGCAAAGTTTTGGTAAGTCATGAACCCACCTTTGCTAGGCAACAAAAGCGGTCTTGGCGCGGATCATTGAATGAGTATGTCAGTGTTTTAGAAATTGGCATGTCTGAGATAATAAACTCTAATGCTAAAAACATTAATTTCTTAGCCCGACTCAGCAAAAATAAGTGGAACGGCACGTACTCCGTCGAGTGCACTCGTTGTTACAACATTCACTGAATGCTGAAGCATTGTTGGCCTAAGGCCGAATTATCAAGGGTGCAATATCCCTGAGATACGTGGAGTGGCACGTCTAAGTCCACCCTGTATGGTCGGCCGAGGTGGCATCATACTCAGTGTCAGTAGTGACACTGTTGGCGGTTCACCAGGACCTCAAGGGTGCAATATCTTTGAGATACGTGGAGTGGCACGTCTAAGTCCACCGAGTGTGGTCGACCGAGGCGGCACCATACTGAGTATCAATAGTGACACTATTGGCGGTTCGCCAGGGCATTTTGGGTCGAACCCTCCTAATGCACGTGAAGCGACACGTAAATGTTTGCTGGATAAGGAAGTTGGGTTACCTAACTCCTTGTCGGATGTCAAATTAGACACCATGTCTTGTATAGAACCAATACAGGCTGGAAAACCCGGAAATGTGATTGTCTCGGCCTCTAAGGGGCGTATTGTCTCCACTCCAAGACAGGATGGACACGAAGCGTGTATACCCTCACAAAGTGATACGAGTGAAAGTTAGCCTTGCGGCAATCCTCTCGTTTCATGCTCTTTTAGAGCTAGACGAAATGTCTATTGATGAGTGCGGTCGAGCCTTAAAATCTGGTGACTTATCTGAAATGGTGGTCATTCGACATATGGTTGAGTTTAACTCATCGTCGCTTCTAGACGAAGCTGTCCTGGATGACACAAAACGGCACTTAGTGCACGAAATGGGTCACCGATTCTTAAAGATCCTACGGATCCATTTTATTCCTTTAGGAATTCCAAGATGTGGTATGTAATAATCCACCATCTGTTTTACCTCCGGATAGAGGTGTCCGTCATGAAATTGACTTGATTCCGGGAACCAAATACTGTGTCAAAAGACAATGGCCTTTACCAAGGGTGCAGTGTGACGTCATTGACGTTTTCTTCCATGCTAAGCACGAGGCTGGAATGGAACGAGAGAGCAAATCTCCCTTATTCGAGACCGACATTTTGTGTCAAAAAGCCAAATGGTAAATGGCGCGTTATACATGCTTATAATATAAGCTTAATGCTGTCACTATACCAGCACAAACCCCCATTCCTAGAAAGGATCTTCTTCAGAACAATATGGTGGGATGTACAATGTACAGTGCATTGGACTTAGTCGATGATTACTACCAATTGCTCATGCGAGCTAGCGATGTCCCGCTTACAGCGGTTATCACCCCAAGCGGCATGTTATGGGAGTGGCTGGTTATGCCACAAGGGCTTTCCAACGCCCCAACAACATTTAATCGTCTATTGACGCAACTGTTTCGCCCTCATCGAGGTTATGCAAAGACTTATTTCGATAACATTTTTGTCCATAGTCGGTGCGAAGCAGGGTCGGTCGGATATGGACAACCGTTTAGACCATTTGCGAGCAGTGCTCGAGTGTATGCGCACAAATAAATTGTATGCCAATGCATCTAAATGCATTTTTGGCGCAGACGAAATTCCTTTTTTAGGATGCTACATTGGAAAGCAGGACCTTAGAGCGGATCCCGCTAAGGTAAAAGCCACAGTAGATTGGCCGGCTCCTAAAACCAAAAGGATTTGCGTAAGTGGGTAAAAGGATACACAAAGGTGCTGGACTAGCACCGAAAATAATGCTTTTCGAGCAGTTAAGGATAGTCTTATCCATGCCCCGATTCTGGCACTGTCAAACCCAAATTGGTCTTTCAGTGTCGTCTGTGACGCATCAGCCTTTGCCATTGGCATTGCTCTGTTACAAACAGATGATGATGGGCGCGAGGGAGGGTGTAATTGCGCTCGAGTCTAGACAGCTTAAAGCTGCGAAAATGAACTACCCATGACATGACAAAGAGTTACTCGCAATGAAGTATGTTGTTGTCAAATTCAGAGTTCATCTGCTCGGCTCTAAGCCGTTAGTGATAAATACGGATCACGCGTCATTACGCACGGCGACTGGCCTGATGGCTATCCTTTTTCGCGGAACACAACTTCGAGGTGAAGTATAAGCCCGGCAAGCAAAATGCCTTGGCCGATGCGTTATCACGCAGGCCGGAATAGGAGCTTTCTCATAAAAAAAGACTATCTCGTCGCCTATTCCTCATTTAATCCGTTCGGCTTACGCCAAGGATGAACAGTGTGTAGCTCTGCTACGAGCTTTAAAGAACTCAGATTCAGGTATTAAATTGCCGGCACGTTTTCGTGCAAGGTTACATCGATTTTCTATCGATTACAACCTGTTGCTTTATTGCACAGACATCGCGGACCTTCCGCGTGTCGTTGTTCCTCATGATGAGGATTTGAAGTACCGAATACTTTATGAGGCACACGATACTGTCCTTGGTGGTCATCTCGGTAGAGAAAAGACCTACGGCTCTATAAGCCAGAGATATTGATAGCCTAAACTTTATAAATGGGTCAGCCCATATGTTCGCACATGCGAAACTTGCCAACGGGTTAAACCCTCAACGCATGCTGCCGCGCCACTGGCGACTCTTTCCGACCCTATAGGTCGCTGAGAGTCCATTAGTACGGATTTTGTTTTCGGTCTACCGAAAGATTCAGCCGGTAACTCCGGTATAGTGGTCTTTGTCGACCGTTTGAGCAAAATGGCTCAGTTAGCGGCCGTGCCAGATTCCATTTATGGAGAGGGTACAGCTAAGCTGTTTACCGATCGCGTGTTTCGACAACATGGTTTGCCAGTGGCAATTGTCTCTGATCGGGATCCCCGTTTCACGGGTAAATTCTGGAAATAAATCTTCCGAGTGCTTGGCACCAGATTGGACATGTTCACTGCGGACCATCCGCAGACCGATGGTCAAACTGAACGTGTCAATCGCGTCATTGAAGACGTTTTACGCAGCGTTTGTGCTCAGACCCAAAGCGCTGGAGCTCAATGCTCTCAGTGGTAGAATTTGCGTTAAGTAACGCTGTCCACGCCTCTACAGGCTATACTCCGTTCTATGTAAACGGTCTTACCCACCCACGCGTTCCATTTAGTATACCACTGCGTGGTTCAGGGCTTGGTGGAAAGAATTAGCCGATAGGCTTGCTGATATCAGCCCTGTTACTGTTCTGAAACAAGTAAGCGAGTTTCTCGCGACGCGATTTAGTGTCTTAAGACATGTAAGGGATACGATGGCTTAAAGCGATGGCTTAAAGCCAAAACAAACAAAAACGATCAAGTAGATGCCAAAGGCAGAAGCCAAATTAATTATAATATGGTCGGAGACCGAGTTTTACTAAACGCTAAAAATCGAACTACCAACTTGGTTTCCGCAGTCTTTAAGACCAAATTGCGCCCGCGAATTATTGGACCATTTACGGTCGTGACCAAGAAGGGCCTAGCTTATACGCTAAACCTTCCTAGCAAGCTGCGTACACACCCAGTGTCTTACGTTGGCTTGCTTAAGCCATACCGGGACCCTTCCCACGTGGACTTGAAGGCGCTTGTGCCGAAACAGGCGGTCGTGCCGCAGATTGCTGCATCCTCACCAGTATGTCCAGCTGCTCTCTAAACGAGGTTGTTGACGCCAGCATCGAAAGACGGTTCTGAACCGCCTCAAAAGATCTCTCTACCCGAGGACCTCACGAAGAAGTTGCACCTCGTGCCGTAGAGCATCAAATGCTTCCGCCGAAATTTCGGCCCCTCCCGCGCTGCTTGATGCGCGGGGAACCTTCAGTTCATGTGGCGAAACTTTTAAAAGCGACGTCGTCGTGAGGGTCAATACCAGTATCTGGTGAAGTGGCTAGGGTACCCCTCTTTTGAAAACTCTTGGGAGATCGGGGTACCTCTTCGGCAAGATTGTCCGTACGCCGTTGACGTTTTTGAGCGCCAAGCTCAGGGTCAACTCGCGTCAAACGACGCTTCCCACCACTAAATGTGGAATTAGGTGGATCTATAGCCTCAGTGCGGCTTCGATCCATGGTTGTACGATCAACCGAAGCACTGAAATATCGGCTAGGCCTTTCTTCGTTTTGTGGCACAAATGCCGAACGTAATTGGCCTATGGCCTTAAGCTTAGCGAAATCGAAGCGAAGCTTCCGTTTAAACGAACATCACCTCTATCCGCAGACTCTCTCATATTCCAGATATTGCGAAGTCAGCGGTCCCGGTCGACCCAGTTCTCAAATAAAATTTCGTTTTCACTCTTTGTTTCGTTTGGAAACAAAACGATCGGAATTTCCCTCATGGAGGTCACCGAAGCCCCATGGGCTTGATCACGTATCGCATCAGATACTGGCTTTGCGTCATTACCTCTGGCGTAAGGTATTGCTTATGACGAGCGTCGCGGGCAGCGATCTCCTCTGCCGTCCTCGCCGGGTCACCAGAGATCCAGATGGCCAAGCTATGACCCGCTATCTCTTTGAGACGCTCGTCCGCACTAAGCGGAGTGAATCTATATTCACTATGAGCTTTAGCTTTCGCTATCTCGGCAGCTCGACGGCGAGCTCTTTCCTCTATGAGGATTATCTGCACTTGCGCTTCATCGAGCGGATTCGTAATGATGTTGGACTCAGGGTCCCGTATCCTGCTCAATGCAGTTAAGACATCAGCGGCTACATCGTTCTGGGAACGGATTCGGAGCCCGCCGACGTTCATCCGGGGAGAAGGCGTGAGCGAACGCCGCTCTTTTTCCTCCTCCTCTGATGGAGAGTGACTTTCAAAGTCCACCATTCCCTCATCGTCGAGGAAGGTGCTCAGAGTCTGTGACTCACGCTTGATTGGCATTAGACAAAGGAATGAAAAAACACAACAGAACGGTTAGCTGTTTAGGTTCCAACCTCAAAGAGGAAATGAAGCGAATTTTGTCACTCGGTGTCAACAGTCTGATGGGGGAGGGTGTAATGGGGCACACATCGGTTGGAGAACCGTTGTTGTGGTACATTTACTCTATGGGTAAAATACCCTTTTATCTAATTTAAAATAGTTAGTAACTTAAATCCCATTTATTATGGGTAACAAACGTCGTCGCCGCCAGATATAAATCTGGCGGCCAAAATCTATTTTTAATTAAGTAGGGTAAGGTTTTTAGATTTAAATAATTAAATAAAGAGCAGTTCCCCTTTTGATCTTCAAGCGTTGAGTGCTTTCCTAAGGCTTACGCATTGATCTGTAAGAGATAGAAGCCTTTCTAAGGTATATGGTATATCCTCTTGGGCACTAGTTGCCACTTGGTTCTACGAACCCGTGAATCCCTTGAACCAGGATCCCTTAAGCCCTGAGTTGTTCAACCCATTAGTAAATAGAATTAAGTGACTCTGTGGTTCTGAAAGTCTTCCTCTGACTTTAGAGCAAGGTAGCTCCGCTACAATTAACCTTACACTGATTACAGTGTACGTAGGGTGCCTCGAAATTTCACGTGCACAAGAGTACAGAGAAAGGTTTCTAGATAGCTAAGGGCCTTTGGCTACCAAACGGTAATTCAGTGGATTTAAAATTAGGGAAAAATAAAATTGAATTAATATAATTAGTTTCCTACGTAACGATCTTCTATCTACTACTGAACTTATTATATTAATATCCAACAAGGTATAGCGCCTCCTTGCGCACCGCACAATCGTGTCTTGAAACGATTGGCGGTGTTGAACTAGACTTAAATCAACCAATCAATTGAGCTAATGTCTATTAATATTAATAATACCATATTGGGTATTATTGGAACTATTTAAGTCAAAATTAATAAAGATAATGACTTTACACTTCTTTATTTATTTCTTTTCATTAAAATTAATATATGTTATTCCTCTTATAGAAAATGATACTTATGTAACGGGAAACCCCGTTATATCACCCCCCCTAGTCAACGTCACCATATTAGTGATTGATGTAGGGTGACAGGAAAGATCATTAGTTTTTCCTTGTAATTAGCATTATTGGTTTTAATCAAAATGCTGATTTCATTTGGATTATGATTTATTTAATATACCGATTTTATTTGCATGTTGATTTAACTCAAAATACCGATGCTATTTGCATTCTTGATTTTGACCAGAATCAAGATGGCGACAAACAAGTCGGTGCGCGTCGGCCGCTAAGCTAGCAGCTGCACAGATCCGTATAGCTATCAGTCAGGCAAATTTTTCAGTAGACGCATTAGCGTCTACTGCGGGGGAGATGTGACCTCCTACTCCCATTGGAGGTGACTGGGGTATGTCATCTGTTGATGACATTGCAGATGACGGAGACAAATCACTTGCTACACCAATTGTAGGTGACTGGTCCAAGTCACCTGCATCGCCCGACTCAGTGGCGACTGGAAGGCCGCCGGATCACCCAGGGCCGAGTCCGTTTAACCTCTGGGTACTAACGTGACTACCAAAGAGGTGATGACAAAGTTATTTAACTCGTCGGACCTCTTTGGTGGGGAGTCATCTTCTGATGACTCCGAGGGCGATGACCACTCTGGTGACGTTAGTATGCATCATCAAGAACTATGTGGTCGCGATCGTAAGAGTGCTGCTGGTTGTGCTTGTTTGCATCACCAGAAAGGGATTTAATTTAGGGATCGCTCCCAGTACCAAGTTTTCGTTAACGTTAATATGAGTTAACAGGAGAGGGACCGCAATACGTTGCGGTACGCCCCTGCAAAGAGGCCCCGGTTACCCTCTAACGATTACCTCATTCACTGGTCTGGTATGACAAACGATCAATATCATATTCCGTTATTCAACACATCCAGACTTCACAAGCCTGGTGAGGATGGAACGGAATTCTTTATCGATGTCTTTTACCGGCATCGGTGGTACACTTGCAAACGGACAAAGAATGTCAAACCTTTGTTCCAAAATGTTTAAAATATAGGCCGTAAGGTCTGGCTTGACAAGCTGAACACTTTCCGTGAACGGTTCGAGAAACGAACCGTAGTCGGTGCACGCTTTGAGTTGCACCGTTTATCTAGAGAGGCGGGGATTTTTTGCCTCTCGTGGGGGGACTCATGCCCATGCTGTTTTAAGGGTGCAGGTCATGCCCCTAAGAAAGCATATTCCCTGAAAGATCCCCATTTGAGGACTCTAATCTCTTACGAGATGCGTCAAGGGATTGAAAAACTCCAATCCTCTTACGAGCGCGGAATGCGCTCGTTTTCCGATGGACCTTCTGCCGAGGAGGATGGGTCTCGTCGTACTGCAAGACGAGACTCGGAACGTCCAACATCAGTTGGGAATGAGGTTTCCAACTATCATGCGATGGTTGTTACCCTTGCGAACGAACGAGATAGCTCGTTCGAACCCCCTTTACCTCACGGTGGTTAAAAAAAACTTTCAACAAGAAAGCGCTTCTTGCCACCTGAATCCATCAATGAATGTGGAGTAGGAGGAAAGGTCGGGTTCGCCTCGTTTGACGAAACCGAATCAACATCGTAATTTGGATCACACCCATTATTATTTAAGGGATGATATTGATCACGAGCGATCCCGTCGTCACGAGTTAACGGTGACGGTCGATAATGTTTCTCGTGACCAATTGAAAAGTTGTTTGTAGGTTGCAACTGCTCAACTGGCAGACGAAAGCACACATCAGTCCCTTCAAAACGAGCTGGTGACAGCTCGTCAGAAGATCTCTTCCTTGGAGGAAAGAGTGGATCGTCTGCTTCAAGAGAATCAGGACCTGTTCCGAGACAATAAGTCTTTGGCTCGGAACCATCCGGCTTTGGCTGATGCCCTTAACCATTCCGGTGTAATTAGAAATCGGAAGAAGCCTCGTACTGATCGTAGGGGCAGAGACGCCCATAATAAAACCTAGGATGTGTACGCATGCTACGAGGCAGCTCGATCGTGAATGGATTGCCTTGGCGATGTAGTACACAAAACGGGCCGATATACCTGGGCAGTAATTTATTACTGCCTGCATTTGTCACTACGCGTTTTTGTAAATTTACCATAGACAGTAAATAGGTCATTAACATTTAATAAAGTATGTTTGCTCTTCCATTTTTGTAGTAAAAGTCGCGACTTATCGTGAGATAAGTCTTTTTACGTCCACGATGACCACTTATTGGTGCATCGTGGTACTCATTCATGAAGCGTAATCAGAAATCATTATGTGCTGGGATGACGACACGATGTGTGTCGCCAGCAATGGGTGTATAATACAAATCATTGCGTGTTGTATATCGATCTGTTGAGGATCGATACAATTTTCGACAATCCTTTTAAGGACTGTTACGGTGGTTTTCGAAGGTACTCCATAAACCCTTTAGGAGCCTTTTCTTCTTGATAAGTTCTTCTAGCGTCGTCGAGTAACGTTGAGGACGAAACACTTATTGTTGCAACAGTTGCCTTTTGATTTGCGCAGCCAGCTCAAGATCGGGCCGGCGCGAAAGGGCATCAGCGACGACGTTAACTCGTCCTGGTTTATACTCCACGGAGAAGTCATACTTCGCAAAGAAAGACAACTATCTCGCCATTCTTTGCGAGAGGTGTGGACTGCTTAAGTCCGTGCGTAAAGACGCATGGTCCGTAAAAACAATGAACGGTCTATCTCCCAAGAGATAGACCCTAAAACATTTCCAGTGCGTATTTCATGGTAAGAAGTTCCTTGTCATGACTGAGTAGTTGCGTTAGGTTGAAGCTGACACGATTGATAACAGACGACGCGCTCTGCACCGTCTGTGTTATATTGCATTAACGCACAGTGGATTGAAAAATCGCTGACGTCACAGACCACGAAAGGTCGGTCTTGGTCAGCAATCGCCAGGATTGGCGATTGCATCAAGCTTTTCTAGATAGCCTCGAAGGAACGCTAACAATCAGCGCTCCATGACTACTTCACATTTCTCTTCACGAAATTGTGCCGAAATGACGGTACATCTTTCTTCTTGTTGAAGAAGAAAGATGTACTGTCATTTCGGCATAATTTCGTGGGTACTTGTGCAAGTACGCCGCTAAATTGAGAAATACTCTAAGTCTCTTTTCATCAACTGGCACAGGCTAATCGGTGATCGCCTTGATCTTTGACGGATCCGGGCCAACACCTTTTACCCACGATGCACCCAAGAAGCTTGCAGCGAATATACACTTCTTGAGATTTGCATACAACTTGTGCTTACGCGTATGTAAGAACTTTCGGACGTGGGTAAGATGTACTTCAATATTCGACTTTCCGTTCAAGGCTCTGCTATGAACGAAGACGACATCGTAAAAGCTCGGTGCAACATCCCGCACCGATCTCAACAGATTAGTTACACATCTGTTAAATGTCGCAGGGGCATTTCTAAGTCCCTGTGGTTTGACAGGCCCATCCCATAGCATACCGCTTGGGGTGCTTACTGCTGTGACGGGATACCATGTTCACGCATAAGGGTCTGATAGAATCCATCCATCAGATCCATTGAAGAAAAGATAGTTATCTTTGACACACCATCAATGATTACGTCTTTCGTGATATCGGCGTTTAAGCCGTCACTTTGGATCTGATAGAATCCATCCATCAGATCCATTGACGAAAAGATCGTACTTTTTGACATACCATCAATGATTACGTCTTTCGTGGTATAGGCTTTTAAGCAGGTACTGTTGCATCAATCAGATTATTGAATGCATGCACTATCCGCCATCCTCTTGTTGCTTGACGCACACAGAAGGTCGGAGAGCTATGTGGGTAAATTGATTCCCTCACATGGCCCGCTGTTATGCGATCAGCAAAGAATTTGTCGATCGGTATTACTTGTTCACGAGGCAATGGCCATTGCTTCAAAACACAGTATTTCGAACCTGGGATTAGGTCGATTTCGTGTCGAGTGCCTTTAGTTTTAGGCAACTCGCACGGTACTGATTCAGGGAAGACATCCTTAAATTTCTTTAAATCTTATATAAGGGGTTTATCTTTAAAGACTCCCAGGATTGGGACGTAAGACGTTCAATCCGAGTCTTCTCATCGAGGACACTTTCGTCCATCGATGAGCTACTGAGAATCCGTTCGTTCTCAGAAAATTCTACTGCCGACCGAATATTGACAACGTAGTTTGTCATCTGTGACAAGTACGCAGATCTGCATGACTTTACCACTATGCAGATCACGCAAGAACCGTTTTGCTTCATGCATTTTATCTCCGAAGTTAACTTCGAAGGCGCTACTAAATCAAGCGAATAAGCATTTACACTTGATGCATTATTTACTAAGACATTGATTTTCTCAGTTTCTTCTTTAAAACTCATATCCAAAGGTACCTGGAACCTTTGACCACAGGTTTCCGGGGGCCTATTCCCACAGAAAATATTTGAGGAGTATCCTTTCCAACTGCATCTAGCTATGGTTGCGCTATCACAGTGAGATCCTCTACGATCGACTTTTTCCAGTCGATGTAGGACTTTCTACCGTCTCTTATGAACTGGCGTTTTAAATTTTCTTGGATGTTGATTTTAAAGCAAGCATCCTTGGTTCGTACCACTCAACTTATTCGAATGGTAAACTTCGACGCTGCCTGTGCTTGTGCGCAGTCGTCAGGATCTAACTCCACAATGTGTTGGGTATTCACACTGAGGCCTTGTGCAGTCATGGTAACGACCGACCCACAAGTGAGGCCATCGCGCTCACTCGTAAATTATCCATACGCTTGTGAACGCTCCAAGACGTTCATCATTTGGTTATCTGATGAACAAGATACAGGCATCGTCACGGCTTGATACTGCCAATTTATACATGGCTCGCACTTTCTGAGCCATGGTAGTCCAAGGATGACATCAGATTTGTCATCCAAATCTATTACGATGAACTCATCATCGTACTGTTTACCCTTTAACGTTTATTGGATACCAACTACACGCTTCTTAACCATGATAGATGCGCCTGTTGCTAGGCGCACTGTCATCCTCGTTAGAGGGATATCGCGCTCAATAAATTTGAGTCTGCGATCTTCTAGTGATTGCCGCCAATTAAATTCATTCAACGCTTCACAATCGACTAGGGACTTAAGCGGCAATTTTTTTGTCACTTTTATTTTCAGGGTGGTGAGGTTAACCTCATCCCCTGAGGCAGTTCCACACAATATTTGTGTCTGAGGAGCAACTTTCGTCAAAAGGCCTGCAAATTCTTTTGATGTTGCTGGATAGTAGGGCGCTATGCACTTATTGACCCTGACCGTTTCTGGACGAACCGCCTCGCCGTTGCGATTTTGCCACAGCGTCGGATCCGTGTCCTCTGCTGTTCCTAGCGAAAGGTCGATCTTTTCGCCCAGTGGTTTTAGGCACTGGCCGTGAGGCACTATACTCATAGGCGTAGTGGCCCGTCTTTTGACTGCGATAAGATTTTTGTAACCGTTTGTAACTTGAAGAGCGAGATTTCTCGCTCTCTACCTACGAGAGATCCATGGGTGCTGGAACTTCGTTATCTTGTCGTCTCGGTGGACGATATGCCCCCGAGTGGAGAAAGCCTGTTTCAGGCTGAAGTCCTCCTGTTCCGCTTTAGAGATTGTTTGGTCGAGCGATGACTGACGATACAAGTGACCAGGTATCGTATATGATGGGCATAAGTGTGTACGCTAGCCCAGCTTCAAATCCAGGAGCTCGGCTCGAGCCCTGAATTCGGCACGTGGCGGCTCAAATGTTAGTCTGATTCGGGTCTTTAAGAGCTCATATAACCCAAAGACTAATGGGTCGTCAAGCTTGAGTTCCAAGGCCCAAGATTTGGCACATCCGGCGAAGTTCGACATGCCAAATTTCACTTGCGTCGCATCATCACTGATACGGCGAGCTTCTATGGCGTCGTCTAATTCGACGAACGATCTCAAAAGGAAGTCGCCTTCGACTGCCTTAAACTTAATTATTTCTATCTTAAAGCTTTCGGGTCGACGCGGAAGCGTCGGCCCATTAACAGCATATACATGCTGCTGTCTCAACAGTTCCAATCGTTGAGCATCCTGTTCTCTCAACATCTCCGCGTGTTGAGAGCCTTGGTGGTGAAGCAAGGCTTTTTTCTCTCGGGCCGCGTCGATTTGTGTTGTATGAACTTAGCTATGGCCGCACGCTATTCATCTCTTCCCAGAGTGTACATCATAGCGCCAAAGGCTGCGCTTAACGACCAAAATAATTCGTTCAATCGATCTCCATTCAAGATTTCTCAAATGAGTGAACCCTTCACGCGTAGCGTGAAAGCCTTCTTCAGGGGCTGAAAGGCTTGCTTCTTCTTCATCCAACATGCCCATGTTGAATCGAACGTCGTAGGGCGTTGAACGGACTACAAAGTGTTAGCATGTTTAACGGGGCACCTTTCACTAGTACTGTAGTACTGGAGTCAGTACTAGATAACCTTACACTGATTACAGTGTAGGTGAGGTGCCTCGAAACTTTACGTACACAAGGGTACAGAGGAAGGTTTCTTATCAAGCTAAGGGTATTTAGCTTAACAGTCTAGTCTAAGGCTTTAGAATAGAGAAAAGTAAAACTGGATTGATATATTTAATTTTCTATGTAACGACCTTTCATCTACTACTAAACTTATTATAAAAAATCCTAAGCATGGCGCCTCCTTGCGCACCGCTGAATTGTGTCTTGAAACGAACGATTGCCAGGGTTGATTTAGACTTAAATCAATCAATAGAGCTAATGTAACTGGTTGACCCGTTACATAAGTATTATTTCTTATACGAGGAATTGTAAATAATATTTCCGATGAGAGGAAATAAATAAAGAAGTGCAAAATTATTGTCTTTATTCATTTTGACTTAAATTGTTCCAATAATACCAAATTTGGTATTATTGATGCAATAAGACATTAGCTATATTGATTGGTTGATTTAAGTCTAAATCAACCCCGCCAATTTTTCTAAGACAGCCTTGGATGCTAATATTGGAGCTATTTGACGCTTTTGTTGCCAATTGTGCGGAGCGCAAGGAGGCGCCATACCTAGTTTGATATTAATATAATAAGTTCAGTAGTATAAAGAAGATCTTTACGTAGGAAACTAATTATATTAGTAACGTTTTACTTAACCATCCATTGAAGTAACTTCTGGTAGCTTAATACCCTTAGCTACCTAAAAACCTTCCTCTATACTCTTGTGTAGTGATATTTCGAGTAACCTAACCTAAACTGTAGCCAGTGTAAGGTGAACTGGTACTGATCAGTACTAGTGAAAGGTGCCCGTTACACCTGGTAGTGCTTCGTAGTCCGTTCAACGCCCAACGCATGTTCGATTCAACATGGACATGTTGGATGAAGAAGGAGGGAGCTTTTCAGCCCCTGAAGAAGGCTTTCACGCTACGCGTGAAGGGTTCACTCATTTGAGAAATCTTGAATGGAGATCGATTGAACGAATTATTTTGGTCGTTAAGCGCAGCCTTTGGCGCTATGATGTACACTCTGGGAAGAGATGAATAGCGTGCGGCCATAGCTAAGTTCATACAACACAAATCGACGCGGCCCGAGAGAAAAAAGCCTTGCTTCACCACCAAGGCTCTCAACACGCGGAGATGTTGAGAGAACAGGATGCTCAACGATTGGAACTGTTGAGACAGCAGCATGTATATGCTGTTAATGGGCCGACGCTTCCGCGTCGACCCGAAAGCTTTAAGATAGAAATAATTAAGTTTAAGGCAGTCGAAGGCGACTTCCTTTTGAGATCGTTCGTCGAATTAGACGACGCCATAGAAGCTCGCCGTATCAGTGATGATGCGACGCAAGTGAAATTTGGCATGTCGAACTTCGCCGGATGTGCCAAATCTTGGGCCTTGGAACTCAAGCTTGACGACCCATTAGTCTTTGGGTTATATGAGCTCTTAAAGACCCGAATCAGACTAACATTTGAGCCGCCACGTGCCGAATTCAGGGCTCGAGCCGAGCTCCTGGATTTGAAGCTGGGCTAGCGTACACACTTATGCCCATCATATACGATACCTGGTCACTTGTATCGTCAGTCATCGCTCGACCAAACAATCTCTAAAGCGGAACAGGAGGACTTCAGCCTGAAACAGGCTTTCTCCACTCGGGGGCATATCGTCCACCGAGACGACAAGATAACGAAGTTCCAGCACCCATGGATCTCTCGTAGGTAGAGAGCGAGAAATCTCGCTCTTCAAGTTACAAACGGTTACAAAAATCTTATCGCAGTCAAAAGACGGGCCACTACGCCTATGAGTATAGTGCCTCACGGCCAGTGCCTAAAACCACTGGGCGAAAAGATCGACCTTTCGCTAGGAACAGCAGAGGACACGGATCCGACGCTGTGGCAAAATCGCAACGGCGAGGCGGTTCGTCCAGAAACGGTCAGGGTCAATAAGTGCATAGCGCCCTACTATCCAGCAACATCAAAAGAATTTGCAGGCCTTTTGACGAAAGTTGCTCCTCAGACTCAAATATTGTGTGGAACTGCCTCAGGGGATGAGGTTAACCTCACCACCCTGAAAATAAAAGTGACAAAAAAATTGCCGCTTAAGTCCCTAGTCGATTGTGAAGCGTTGAATGAATTTAATTGGCGGCAATCACTAGAAGATCGCAGACTCAAATTTATTGAGCGCGATATCCCTCTAACGAGGATGACAGTGCGCCTAGCAACAGGCGCATCTATCATGGTTAAGAAGCGTGTAGTTGGTATCCAATAAACGTTAAAGGGTAAACAGTACGATGATGAGTTCATCGTAATAGATTTGGATGACAAATCTGATGTCATCCTTGGACTACCATGGCTCAGAAAGTGCGAGCCATGTATAAATTGGCAGTATCAAGCCGTGACGATGCCTGTATCTTGTTCATCAGATAACCAAATGATGAACGTCTTGGAGCGTTCACAAGCGTATGGATAATTTACGAGTGAGCGCGATGGCCTCACTTGTGGGTCGGTCGTTACCATGACTGCACAAGGCCTCAGTGTGAATACCCAACACATTGTGGAGTTAGATCCTGACGACTGCGCACAAGCACAGGCAGCGTCGAAGTTTACCATTCGAATAAGTTGAGTGGTACGAACCAAGGATGCTTGCTTTAAAATCAACATCCAAGAAAATTTAAAACGCCAGTTCATAAGAGAAGGTAGAAAGTCCTACATCGACTGGAAAAAGTCGATCGTAGAGGATCTCACTGTGGTAGCGCAACCATAGCTAGATGCAGTTGGAAAGGATACTCCTCAAATATTTTCTGTGGGAATAGGCCCCCGGAAACCTGTGGTCAAAGGTTCCAGGTACCTTTGGATATGAGTTTTAAAGAAGAAACTGAGAAAATCAATGTCTTAGTAAATAATGCATCAAGTGTAAATGCTTATTCGCTTGATTTAGTAGCGCCTTCGAAGTTAACTTCGGAGATAAAATGCATGAAGCAAAACGGTTCTTGCGTGATCTGCATAGTGGTAAAGTCATGCAGATCTGCGTACTTGTCACAGATGACAAACTACGTTGTCAATATTCGGTCGGCAGTAGAATTTTCTGAGAACGAACGGATTCTCAGTAGCTCATCGATGGACGAAAGTGTCCTCGATGAGAAGACTCGGATTGAACGTCTTACGTCCCAATCTTGGGAGTCTTTGAAGATAAACCCCTTATATAAGATTTAAAAAAATTTAAGGATGTCTTCCCTGAATCAGTACCGTGCGAGTTGCCTAAAACTAAAGGCACTCGACACGAAATCGACCTAATCCCAGGTTCGAAATACTGTGTTTTGAAGCAATGGCCATTGCCTCGTGAACAAGTAATACCGATCGACAAATTCTTTGCTGATCGCATAACAGCGGGCCATGTGAGGGAATCAATTTACCCACATAGCTCTCCGACCTTCTGTGTGCGTCAAGCAACAAGAGGATGGCGGATAGTGCATGCATTCAATAATCTGATTGATGCAACAGTACCTGCTTAAAAGCCTATACCACGAAAGACGTAATCATTGATGGTATGTCAAAAAGTACGATCTTTTCGTCAATGGATCTGATGGATGGATTCTATCAGATCCAAAGTGACGGCTTAAACGCCGATATCACGAAAGACGTAATCATTGATGGTGTGTCAAAGATAACTATCTTTTCTTCAATGGATCTGATGGATGGATTCTATCAGACCCTTATGCGTGAACATGGTATCCCGTCACAGCAGTAAGCACCCCAAGCGGTATGCTATGGGATGGGCCTGTCAAACCACAGGGACTTAGAAATGCCCCTGCGACATTTAACAGATGTGTAACTAATCTGTTGAGATCGGTGCGGGATGTTGCACCGAGCTTTTACGATGTCGTCTTCGTTCATAGCAGAGCCTTGAACGGAAAGTCGAATATTGAAGTACATCTTACCCACGTCCGAAAGTTCTTACATACGCGTAAGCACAAGTTGTATGCAAATCTCAAGAAGTGTATATTCGCTGCAAGCTTCTTGGGTGCATCGTGGGTAAAAAGGTGTTGGCCCGGATCCGTCAAAGATCAAGGCGATCACCGATTAGCCTGTGCCAGTTGATGAAAAGAGACTTAGAGTATTTCTCAATTTAGCGGCGTACTTGCACAAGTACCCACGAAATTATGCCGAAATGACAGTACATCTTTCTTCTTCAACAAGAAGAAAGATGTACCGTCATTTCGGCACAATTTCGTGAAGAGAAATGTGAAGTAGTCATGGAGCGCTGATTGTTAGCGTTCCTTCGAGGCTATCTAGAAAAGCTTGATGCAATCGCCAATCCTGGCGATTGCTGACCAAGACCGACCTTTCGTGGTCTGTGACGTCAGCGATTTTTCAATCCACTGTGCGTTAATGCAATATAACACAGACGGTGCAGAGCGCGTCGTCTGTTATCAATCGTGTCAGCTTCAACCTAACGCAACTACTCAGTCATGACAAGGAACTTCTTACCATGAAATACGCACTGGAAATGTTTTAGGGTCTATCTCTTGGGAGATAGACCGTTCATTGTTTTTACGGACCATGCGTCTTTACGCACGGACTTAAGCAGTCCACACCTCTCGCAAAGAATGGCGAGATAGTTGTCTTTCTTTGCGAAGTATGACTTCTCCGTGGAGTATAAACCAGGACGAGTTAACGTCGTCGCTGATGCCCTTTCGCGCCGGCCCGATCTTGAGCTGGCTGCGCAAATCAAAAGGCAACTGTTGCAACAATAAGTGTTTCATCCTCAACGTTACTCGACGACGCTAGAAGAGCTTATCAAGAAGAAAAGGCTCCTAAAGGGTTTATGGAGTACCTTCGAAAACCACCGTAACAGTCCTTAAAAGGATTGTCGAAAATTGTATCGATCCTCAACAGATCGATATACAACACGCAATGATTTGTATTATACACCCATTGCTGGCGACACACATCGTGTCGTCATCCCAGCACATAATGATTTCTGATTACGCTTCATGAATGAGTACCACGATGCACCAATAAGTGGTCATCGTGGACGTAAAAAGACTTATCTCACGATAAGTCGCGACTTTTACTACAAAAATGGAAGAGCAAACATACTTTATTAAATGTTAATGACCTATCTACTGTCTATGGTAAATTTACCAAAACGCGTTGTGACAAATGCAGGCAGTAATAAATTACTGCCCAGGTATATCGGCCCGTTTTGTGTACTACATCGCCAAGGCAATCCATACACGATCGAGCTGCCTCGTAGCATGCGTACGCATCCTAGGTTTTATTATGGGCGTCTCTGCCCCTACGATCAGTACGAGGCTTCTTCCGATTTCTAATTACACCGGAATGGTTAAGGGCATCAGCCAAAGCCGGATGGTTCCGAGCCAAAGACTTATTGTCTCGGAACAGGTCCTGATTCTCTTGAAGCAGACGATCCACTCTTTCCTCCAAGGAAGAGATCTTCTGACGAGCTGTCACCAGCTCGTTTTGAAGGGACTGATGTGTGCTTTCGTCTGCCAGTTGAGCAGTTGCAACCTACGAACAACTTTTCAATTGGTCACGAGAAACATTATCGACCGTCACCGTTAACTCGTGACGACGGGATCGCTCGTGGTCAATATCCTCCCTTAAATAATAATGGGTGTGATCCAAATTACGATGTTTATTCGGTTTCGTCAAACGAGGCGAACCCGACCTTTCCTCCTACTCCACATTCATTGATGGATTCAGGTGGCAAGAAGCGCTTTCTTGTTGAAAGTTTTTTTTAACCACCGTGAGGTAAAGGGGGTTCGAACGAGCTATCTCGTTCGTTCGCAAGGGTAACAACCATCGCATGATAGTTGGAAACCTCATTCCCAACTGATGTTGGACGTTCCGAGTCTCGTCTTGCAGTACGACGAGACCCATCCTCCTCGGCAGAAGGTCCATCGGAAAACGAGCGCATTCCGCGCTCGTAAGAGGATTGAAGTTTTTCAATCCCTTGACGCATCTCGTAAGAGATTAGAGTCCTCAAATGGGGATCTTTCAGGGAATATGCTTTCTTAGGGGCATGACCTGCACCCTTAAAACAGCATGGGCATGAGTCCCCCCACGAGAGGCAAAAAATCCCCGCCTCTCTAGATAAACGGTGCAACTCAAAGCGTGCACCGACTACGGTTCGTTTCTCGAACCGTTCACGGAAAGTGTTCAGCTTGTCAAGCCAGACCTTACGGCCTATATTTTAAACATTTTGGAACAAAGGTTTGACATTCTTTGTCCGTTTGCAAGTGTACCACCGATGCCGGTAAAAGACATCGATAAAGAATTCCGTTCCATCCTCACCAGGCTTGTGAAGTCTGGATGTGTTGAATAACGGAATATGATATTGATCGTTGGTCATACCAGACCAGTGAATGAGGTAATCGTTAGAGGGCAACCAAGGCCTCTTTTCAGGAGCGAACCGTGAACGGATTGCAGTCCATTCCTAGAACCACTCCTTTCCTGGTGATGCAAACTAGCACCACCAGTTGCACTCTTCCCTTCGCGGCCACTTAGTTCCTGGTGACGCATACCCACGTCACCAGAATGACCATCGCCCACGGAGTTATCTGATGATAAATGTACTAACTGTACTTCTCTTGCTCAAAAATCATGGTGTTAGGCTGTCATGATTAGCCAGTCGGCGATTAATACGAATGCTATAAATGAAATAGATTAAGGTTAGCGGTTTAGTTCGCTTCGGCGAATTAAAAAATTAGACTGAAGTCGGTTTCTGCTGTGGCATGAGAATTAATTTCTCCTCCACTAAGACTCAGGCTGCGCACAAACGAGACTGCGTTAGAGGATGGCGCAGTCCGTTAATATAAAACGGTGTCTCATCCGTATGGTGTGGACGCTGCTATTTATAGCGAACTCCAAGAAGGGCAATTGTTTGCTTCATTCTTTAAGAGTCGCTTCCGTGCGCAATACATCCGCCACGACTCGATTGACATGTTTCGTTTTGCCATCGGTCTGGGGATGACCTTCGTTCATCATGTGCAGCTTGCTACCTAGCAGCTCCAACACATGTAGCCAGAAACCAGACGTAAAACGGGATCCCGGTCCGATACTATAAACTCGGGCATCGCGTGTTGTCGGTATACATGATCCAGGAACAAGCGAGCAGCCTCCTTGCCTGTGATCGATGTTCTACATGGTGATAAATGCACCATTTTGCTCAGTCTGTCTACAAAGACGACGAGCCCCGTCCGACCCTTGTGGTCAGGTGGCATGCCAAACATGGAGTCCAGACTGACGGACTTCCAACAATCCGTTGGAATCAGCAGGGGCTTCAGTGGCGCACTGCTGGACGGTGCAGGCTTTATGCGCTGACACTGTTTGCTGGAGCTGATATAGTCGGACACACATCGATATAGGTGTGGCCACCAAAATTCCTTTGACACTGGTAAGAATGTCTTTTTACGGCCTAGATGGCCACTCGATGGTGCATCATGGAGCTTGAAAAGTATCCTCAACTTGAGATCTGTACATAGATTCTCAAGGTATCACACGGTGACAGCTTATACCATA
Source organism: Bremia lactucae (assembly GCF_004359215.1). Classification (NCBI taxonomy): domain Eukaryota; phylum Oomycota; class Peronosporomycetes; order Peronosporales; family Peronosporaceae; genus Bremia; species Bremia lactucae. The sequence continues at coordinate 7,606,195 of NC_090610.1, read as the reverse complement.
TCAGGGCATCGCTGTAGCTAAACCGATTTAGCTTAGCCTCCAGGTGCGACGGAAGAAAGACCTTTTGTCCACCTAAGTGATCCAATAGCAGGCGATTATGTTCGTCCTGACTGTGACTCTCCTTTATATCGGACGCCAACGAGCTCGTCACGTGGTAGACCTTCATGGCCGTCAACGTTGACAAATCGACTTGTGCCTTAGAACGAGGCACACTTTCCAGGCGTATTGCCTCGAAGTCTGGTCTGCGCGATAATGCGTCAGCCAATACATTCGAGTTACCCGGCTTGTATTCAACTTTGAAATTAAATTCAGAGACGAATGTAAGCCATCTTGCTATTTAAGCGAGAGGTGTGGTAAGTTTATTGTGGTCCGCAGTGATGCGTGATCCGTGAAAGCCATAAATGATTCGGTGCACTCGAAACTTACAAGATCATACTTTATTGAAAGCAGCCCCTTTTTGTGCACAGGGAAATTCAGTTTGGCGCGATAAGAAAAGACACGGTCAACGCTGTACGTCATATTTTTGCATGAGCGCGCTGCCGATTGCATAATTGCATGCATTGCAGACGACGCTTAAGAGCTTATCCGCGTTGGGCAATGCCAAGACCGGTGATTCTATAAGAAATTGCTTCACTAATGTGAAAGCATATTCCAATTCTTGTAATCAAACCCATTCTGCGTCTTTTTAATGAAGTCAGACAAGAGCTTAGTTCACTCCACATACGATGCAGTTCAGCACAGGTATCTCGGGGACCCCAATGACGCACTTTTGCAAGTTGACGTACAATTGGACGTCCTCCACAGTATGCAACACAGCGTCTTAATCACGCTTGTGCGACTCTATTTCGCTCATCCCATCCTCGGCATTATTTGAATGATCTGTTCGTGTCCTACTATGTACGAATACAACGTCAAAGTAACGGATGCGTTGGCACGCTGCTGACGCATCCCGCGAGCCACCACTCGGTAGAATGTCGCTGGTGCACTTTAAAATCTTGAGGCATCCTAAGCCACTCCCAAAGCATACCACTTGGGGTGCTTCATGCCGTTTTGGCTAATAAGGTAAAGCTTGTAAGTAATTTTTTTATTCTTTTACGGTTTTGGTAATTGGTTTGTTCCGTTAATGAACATCGGACTTTCTCATGCGTACCTGATAGTAGCCATCTATTAAATCCAACGGGGAAAAGATAGTTGATTTTCAGATGACGTTCAACAAAACATCTTTCCGCGGGATTGGCGTTTGCGCCGGTATGGTCGCCGTGTTCAGCTTATTGTAAGCATGAACCACGCGCCATCCACCTGTGGCTTTACGCACACAAAATGTCGGGCTGCAGTGAGGCGATTTGCTCTCACGCACATGTCCTATTTCGCAACAGCTTCGTTAGCCCTATCAAAAAAGACTTTATTACGATGTGAGAATTATTATGCGTCGCGAGGCAATTCGGGCTGGTTGCTATGGTCTAGATGCGTTATGCTTGCTGGATCCTTAGTAAGAAGCCCTGCGGCCTTGATCTGCTGCTGTCGCTTCTCTTCCATGTCATGATAATTTCAATCGGGCGCTGCTCGGAAGTCATGGCTTAAGAAATAACATTAGTTTGCTCCATTTGTAAAAATGACTTCATGATGCATTTATCTATGTTCTCGCAAGCCTGGAAGCAGTTCTCAAAGCTGCGCGCCATAATACAAAGTGGCATGTGCCTTAAAAAAAGGTCAAGACTATCCATTTGCTCCCTTACGACGGCTGTGCAACTAGAGTGCAGCAATCGTCGACGCGGAACAGGTTACCGACAATCTGCTGCTCATAATGCTCGCAAAAGCCACAGTGGCCCCAGGACACGAGCCTTATAAGATTTTTGCGCAACTTAAAGAAGTCCGAAGAACGCCTTCGCACGACACTTTCCTCCCGTAGTAACGTTGCGCACGAAGACCGTGTACATGATATATCGATGTACTTTACCACCTTCTTTAAAGTTCCAATCATGTCACCGCTCTCAAACTCCTCTGAGGCTGAAGTCGCAACCGAGTGGAGTCTTCATCAATCATGTTGCCAACCACAAAGAGAAGCGCAATGTAAAATACGGAGCGGTGGACACACTGCAAAATTTGCTGGTCGTAACTATGCGCAGCCGATCAGCAGTCAAGCGCGCGAATCGACTTCGCGGACCTCATCCTCAAAGTCCGACGGCACGACAGACTGTTAGAAAAACAAAAGCTCTAACCGAGAATTCGGTGTACGACACGGACACTGTGCGACGGTTTAATGCTGGTTATATAAAATGTCGCAACTCTGCTGCCTTTCGATACGAATTTCTGTCTGACAACTTTTGGGCGACATGTCATATGATGAGTCCGAAGTTCATGGTTCCGATTGAAAAATCTGTTGCAAAACGAAAATAGATATATTTATTATCGGTGTATTTACATATCGAAGTGCCGATGTCACGCCGAGGGGGTTCAGCTTCCTCAGTGGCTGATAAAAAAGGATTTTTGGGTTGAGATAAATAAACCGGCACCCATAAAAAGGGCTGTCTTCCAAGGCATCCCAGCCTTGAGAAGCGAATCGTTTTTAATTGACAGTTTCTAGGACACTCTCTTCATTGTAGACGACGAGCAACAGTCCACCAAGTTCTCTTCTGGAACTGGTGTGACTACTTCGTGGATCTTTCCTTCCTTAATTCGGACAGGAACAGATCCCACTGCATCTTCGGGGTATTACTATTTCCTCGGCAGATTATGAGACATGATAGAGCACTTCAACTGAGAATGTCTCCGCCATTTTGTCTTCGACGGCCTCGAACACCTCGCTCGAAGGTCCGTCCTTTTTTGTCAGGACCGATACAAAGGTCACTCGTTTGGCGTGCTTTTATCGCCCTTTTTTGGTGTATTCGTTTTTCGAGTCACCACGACCTTTGACTGGGAAGCGGGTGCCATTTTTCTCTCGACTGACGCACCCCTACCAACCGCACTAGGCGCTAGGCTCTGTGCCGGTTCTTGCGACGCTTGACTTCCGGTCAGATCGCTGCCTACTGCCACAGGCTCTCGGCTCTGTGCAGGACGATTGGACGCATGACTACTTGTCATCGTATTTTTTTTCAATACACCAGTCTCTACGAGCTGGGTAGAGCTTGGTGACGATTGACGTCGCGTCAACGCACCCTTAGCTGTACATCAGTTGCATTGGCCTCTCGCAGGAGCACACCATTTCCGGTGCCCTGCGTACAGTTTGCAACTGTGCGTGTTCGCCAGTCTATCCATGGTTGGCGTTTTGCCAACCATGGCATGCCTAGGATGAGGTCATACGGACTCTCCAAACCTAGCACTGTAAACTTCTCTTTACAAGAGAAGTCACAAAAGCTGAAGGCGAGTATAACTTGAATTCCCTCAGACTTTTCAAGCGCGCCGTTCGTTAAACGAATAATCGCCTCTTATCGCTTGTCATCCTGGCAAAGCGACTCATAAATCGCCGGTCTCTACTTAAGAGCCGCGATTTTTTCACAAGATTCTGTGATGCACCCGAATTCACAAGGAGGATCATCACATGGTCATAACCTCGTACTTGTGCGCTATCCAGCAGCAGGGTTGAGGTCCAAAATTTCGAGACCTCAGGAACTACGCTACCCATCTGCTCGATAACTGGACGCTTTAGAGTCCGCGGCAGTAGGGCATCCCGCCCCTAATGCGCTCCTGCATTTCCCGAACCCTCAGTTCTATTTCAACCAGTCACAAATGCCAATCTATGGATATGCACTGATATGTATTGCGAACGTATTGTTCTAAATACCTCGTATCTTGAGTAACGCAAGCCGTCATCCCCGTTAATGTGAATGTCCTCGGGTGCATCACATATACAAGGGTAGGTCACAAAGTGAACCAGGACTAATTACTTCACTGAAGTAATTGACCATCCCATTAAGTGCACAAAGTGTACTTAACGGGAATTGTGTAACATAGGGCAACTTTAGCACGTTACAGAGAAAAAAAACTCTTCCAATAACTTCATTCTTCCTAAAAAAAATGCAACTCTCTGCGCAAGAGTTTGCTAAAACTCAGGGCTATGCCACGGCGCGTTGCGCTTAATGTTAAATAATTATCTTTTGATGAAGATTTCTTTATGTTTTTTGCAGGCCTATTAGAGAGGTGTAACAAGCACCTTTCACTAGTACTGATCAGTACTTGTTAACCTTACTCTTGTCACAGTGTAGGTTAGGTGCCTCGAAATATCACGTACACAAAGGTGCTGAGAAAGGTGTCTTATAAAGGTAAGGATATTAAACTTAAAGGTCTAGACTAAGGCTTTAGAATAGAGAAAAGTAAAATTGTATTAATATATTTGGTTTCCTACGTAACGATCTTCTATCTACATCTAAACTTGTTATACAAATTACTAAGTATGGCGCCTCCTTGCGCACCGCACAATCGTGTCTTATAACGATTGGCGGGGTTGATTTAGACTTAAATTAATCAATCCCTTAGGTTGATGTCTCATTGCATCAATATAACCGAATTTAGTAAATATTTTATATTTCTTTAGTAATTTACCTCATAGAAAATAACATTTATTATTCCTCTTATAGAAAACTCTACTTGTGTAACGGGACCCCCCCCCCTCATTAACTAACAGTCACTATAGTGACTGATGTAGGGTGACAGGAAATACTATTGTTTTTCCCTGTTATTTTGCGCTATTGGTTTTATTAAAAATTTCAATTTATCGCATAATTGATTTTTGAACAGAAATCAGTTCGTTTGCGCATGGCTACCAACAAGTCTGTTCTTGTTGCCCGTGAGGCCGCAAAGCTGGCAGCTGCACGGATCAGTGCAGCTGTTGGAAATGCATATGCTTCAGTAGACGCTAATGCGTCTACTGCGGGAACGTCACCCCTTACTCTCATTATAGGTGACTGGAAAATGTCATCTGTTGATGACATTGCAGGTGACGGTGACAAGTCACCTGCCACACCAATTGTAGGTGACTGGTCCAAGTCACCGGCATCGCCCGACTCAGTGGCTCGTGTAAAGGCTGCCAGATCACCCGGGGCCGAGTCCGTAACACTTTCAAATTATAACGTGACAACCAGAGCTGATGATGAGGTTGTTCGACTTGTCGAACCTCTTTGGTGGGGCCCCTCACTATGCTCGGTGCGAAAGTGGGACATAGTTTCGTCAATAGGACAATGACCCGCGGAGGTATCATCTTAAAGACAGAACGTGCCCTAGAGACACTGCTGATTTGACAATGGTCAGTATGGAGTCACGGCAAGGAATGCCTATGCTCTCAAACAATAACGATGTTTCGTTATTTAAAACTATGTCCTATGGCCGACCTCTCGGCGATGTCATAGGCGAGTTTGAGGCTAAAGCGTAAGCGAGGCTCAACGGTTTGTGGATGATCGATTAGCCATCAAACGAAAAGTCCGTGACGCGATGGCAAGCGCAAAGGGTAAGCAAAAGAATATGCTAATCGAAGTGGTCGCAAAAACAATAAACGCTTTTAGGTTTGAAAATAAACTACTATTAAGTACTGCTACTCTCCCTAAAAATGCAGATTATGTGCTACCTGAGGTACTACAAAATTATTGCCGCGTCTCATCGGGGCGTTTACAGTGGTCAGGGAGGTTGTAGACCAAAAGCATAGGCTTACACTCCCGCCGTATATAAAGAGCACCCCGTCGTTCCAAGTGGGTCGTCAGAATGTATGTTGATCTGGAAGATATCACGTACCCCTATCTGTCTAAGGAGACCGACGGTGACGCCGACCGTGAGTCGAGCGTCGACCTCGTGAGGTAGACGGGGAAGGTGAAAACCAACAGCCGAATGACTTCTCCGACCACGATGGGGACTTGGGGAGCGAGGGATTTCACGCGCGTAACGTGGATCCCTTAGCATCAGCTTTTTTAAAAGGTCCAGCCAAAGTTTCAGGTATTGGTAGCCCTGACGATCCTTCGAGCGGACATCGAAAAGATCCGAAGTCAGTCGCGAGACTTGACTTTCGAGATTCCTGATCCGTCGTTCAGCAGCGCTAAGCGCCTGCAACTGAACGGAAGGTGGGCGAAATCGTCGCTCCTATCGGGCGCCACCTGCACTGATGGATGCTGCTGGGAACCATCGATTCCTTGTTGAAAGGTTGGTTGCCCACCGCTTTCTTGTTGGGAGGTTGTTTGCCCACCGCTTCCTTGTTGGAAGGCTGGCTGCCCACCGCTTCCTTGTTGGAAGGTTGGTTGCTTACCGCTCTGTGCAGCAGAAGCTTCGTATCCTTGTCCAGTGGAGAGGATACTCAAATTATCTCGACTCTTGGGAGCCGTTCAACGCGCTGCGCTTCGGAGTACCGGGCCTGGTGTTTGCCTATGAGAAGGAGCACCAGTTGTCGCTCCGCTAGTCCCGACAAGACTAGCAGGAGCGGCGTGATGAGAAGAAACAGGTGGTACAGTACCACCCATGGTGTCTCTCACACGCGAACGTGCGAACTTAAGTCGCTGCGACCGTTGCTTCGCCTCATCTGAATGTGGCTGAAAGTGGCGCAGGAATTCCGCTTCGTAATAGTCGGTTGATTCATGTGCATGTAACACGACCGGGATCGGGGAAACACGACCAAGTGATCCCCCTGAGCCTTCCATGAACTGTAGATGCTATAATAATTATGTGTATCTCGAGTAGCGCGCTCTAGGAGCGACACTCTAGTTCCATCCGAACGAGGCCATTCGGATGGAGGTGGCATGAGTGGTATGCCACCAGTCAAATAGCCACGTTCAATGCGACTGGCTTGTGGCATTGCCTGGACATGCTCACGTGCCGTCGGTGGAGCTTTTAGCTTAGGCTCTTCTGCGTCAGACCCATTGTGTATGATAATCCGAACGACACGTGTTGTGGTTCTTCCTAAAGGAGAAGTAGCTGCCCCTTTATGGGCAGCGCTCTTACGAACGGTCTTCGCGCTAGCTAGTGCAGACGACGAGACAGTTGCTTTATTGACGTAAGACAAGTTGGCCTTCGCGACGTTTGGGTCCGTCTTCATGTTTGAAGCAATGAGTGAAGTTTGGATGGGCAATAAAAGCGCCATCATCCCAACTCATTAGATCGCTGTACTCATCACTACTATGAGGTGGTGGCAGCGGTGTCGACTCATTGAAGTCAACAATGAGCGACGGATCTGTGAAAGTGGAATGGGTCATTAAGTCCAGTTTACAGGGGGACAGCAGCAGTAGCTTTCGGCGTTGTAATTGTGGCACTGAGCGACGGCGGCGTATTAACGCGGCGCGTACTCTGTGTGCGTATTTGTGAGGGCGTCTTTGCAGACGACCCATCATCTTTGCTCCTCGAAGGTGGCATGGTTGGCGCCGTATGAGTGCACACAGGTCGCTAGAGTGACTGAGAGGACTAGAGCAGCGCGCGAAGCAGCTCACTGTCCCTCGTTCCTCTTTAATGAATTTGCAAAATATTAATTAGTTCTTAAAGGGGGGGTGTAACGGGCTAAAGTTGACCCATATTACAAATCCTCGTTAAGTACACTTTGTGTATATAAAGTGATGGCCAAAACTTAAGAAAGTAATGAGACACACCACTAGGGTGTGGTTCACATTGTGACCCACCCTGTGTATGTGATACACCTGGGGGCATTCACATTAACAGGGATGGTGGCTAGTCATCCAAGATACGAGGTATTTAGAACAATATCCTCGCAATACATATCAGTGCATACCTACAGAGCTGGCATTTGTGGCTGGTTGAAATAGGATTTATTTTTATACGACTAAATAGTAATCAGTCTGAAAAATAGTTCCTAGCTGACAAGTGCGCACGTGGAGCCGGATTATCGCTCCCGTGACGTCACTGAACTAAGGTGTCTAGTTCGTTGGGTGAGGTTTGCTTAGGCACCCACCAACTACCTCACTGTACAACAGAAAAGACGGTTAATTGCTTCATCACTGCTCATAAGGTGTGTGCGAGAAGTGCGTGGCGGCGTTAAGTAGCGCCCGCCTATATCCTCGATGTCGGGACTCCCGAGTTTACTGCATACAAACAGCTTGATATGGCAATGAAAGGTTTATCGGTAGACGTGAAGCTTCAAGACGCTGAGTCTTTCACTGTAATCAGTGTAGGTTGACTGGTCCTGTTATTAGTACTAGCAAGAGCGCCCCGTTACAACAGAGGCTAGAAAGTCTGGCCGAAGCAGTACGTCCGAATGTTGAAGCTCAGCGGGAGCTTTTTGCTGGGATTCTAAATCCGAAATCTTCGGCAATGAACAAGAAGTCCGTGACCGGAAGGTAAGTGCTCGACTACTTCATGTACACGACGTTTAGAGGAAGTTTCGACGTGCAGAGGAAGGTTCGAAGTAGCTAGGAAGTCCTAGCTACCAAAGATTAATTCTTAGGCTTTAGAATAGAGAAAAAGTAAAACTGTATATAATTTAATTCCAACGTAACGATCTTCTACCTACTGGCTATTACATATTACTAGCTAACTATGTAATGCGCCTCCTTGTGTGACGCCTAAATGTGTCTTGTAACGATTAGCAGGGTTCATTTAAACTTTAATTAACCAATCAATGGAACTAACGTCTCATTGCGTCAATATGACTAATATTAGAAAATTAGATTTCTAAAGTCAAAAGTAATAAAAGATAATAATTCTGCACTTCTTTATTTATTTCCTCTTATGAGAAATAATCTTTATTAACCCTCTTATAGGAAATGATATTTATGTAATCGGACACACCGTTTCATAACCCACCCACCCCTTAAAAAAGTCACTTTAGTAACTGATGTAGAGTGACAGAGCGTACTTTCATGTGCAATATCTGTAAATTAGCACTTGTTGATTCTATTTTAATTCTACCGTTTTCTTTCGCGTGGTTTCGAAACCCGTGCTCTAGCTTGTGAAGCCGCAAAGCTGGCAGCTGCACGGGTCAGTGCAGCTGCTAGCGACGCTAATTTTTCAGTAGAAGGTAATGCGTCTACTGTGGGTAGTGCGTCACCTCCAACTCCAATTGAAGGTGAATGATATAAGTCACCTGCTTCTCCCATTGCCGGTGGCAGTGATAGGTCACCTGCTACTCCCACTGAAGGTGGCTGGGCCGAGTCAGCGTCATCGCCCGACTTAATGAAAACTGTTAAGCCTCCGATCGACAGGGGCCACGTCCGTGCAACCTTCGGTTCTCACCCGACAACCAGAATGGTGATGACAGAGTTGTTTGGCGTTTCGTCGGACCCTTTTGTGCGAAGGCAGCTTGTGATTTCTTCACGGACGACGACCACTCTGCCACCAGTGTGGTGGACGTAAAGTAAACTTTACGATGAATTTGTTCCTGCATGACCAGGAACGAATTGATCGTAAAGGTCACATCGTTGTGAATGCTACTGGTGTTGCTATTATTGCATCTTCAGGAAAGGAGGGACTATAAGGATCGCGCCTAGAGCCATCTTAACGTTACCGTAAACATGAGCTAACGGGAGAGGGACCGCGATATTTTGCGGTTAGCTCCCGGAAAGAAGCATTGGTTGCCCTTTAAGGGCAACCTAACTCGTTGGTTTGGTATGACCAACGATCAATACCATATTTCGTTGTTCGACTCATCTAGCCTTTACAAGCCTGGTGAGGACGAAACGCAATTTTTCATTGATGCCTTTCCAGTTGCGGTGGTACACTTGTAAGCGGCAAAGGATGTCACTCCTTTATTATAAGCTTAAAAGGCATTTGTACAAAATGTGAACAGCATAGGCCGCGAGGTCTGGCTTGATAAGCTAAAAGCTTTCCGTGTACGGTACGAGAAACGGACCGTAGTTGGTGCACGCTATTAATTGCACGGTTTGTCTAGAGAGGTAGGGATACCTTGCCTCTCATGGGGGGACTTATGTCCCTGCTGTTTAAAGGTTCAGATTATGCCCCTAAGGAAGCCTATTCTGTCAAAGATCCTCATTGGTGGACTCTCATCTCTTGTGAGATGCGCTAAGTAATCAAGAGCCTCCAATCTCCAATCCTTTTACGAGCGCAGGAAGCTCTCGTTCTCTGATGGACCTTCCTTCGAGGTGAATGGGTATCGTCGTACTGCAAGACGAGACCCGATACGTCCGACATCAGCTAAAAACGAGGTTTTCAGCTATCATGAGAGGGTGGATAACCTCGCTAACGAACGCGATAGCTCGTTCGAGCCCCCTTTACCTCACGGTGGTTAAAAAAGCTTTCAACATGTAAACGCTTCGAACCACTCGAATCCGTCAATGGTTGTGGGGGGGGAGAAAATGTCGGTTTCGCCTCGTTTGACGAACTCGAATCAACATCGTGATTTAGATCACACCCCTTTCTTTTTGAGGAAGGATATTGATCACGAGCGATCCCGTCGCCGCGAATTAACAGTGACTGATAGTCGGTAATGTCTCTCGTAACCAGTAGAAAAATTGTGGGCTGATTGCGACTGAGCAACTGGCGAACGAAAGGACGCACCGAATCCTTCAAAACGAGCTGGTGGCAGCTCGTCAAAAGACCTTATTCTTGAAGGATGTATTGGATTGTCTGGCTCGTGAGAATCAGACTCTGTTTCGAGGCTATCATACTTTAGCTCGGGACGATCAAGCTTTGGCAGACGCCATAGACCGTCCCGGGGTGATCCGGAATCGGAAGAAGCTTCGCACTGATGGTACGAGCAGAGACGCCCGTCAAAAAGCGTAGGATGCATACGCATCCTACGAGGCAGCTCCATCGTGTACGCATTGCCTTAGCGGTGCAGTTAATGAAACAGGTTGATATATTTGGGTAGTAAATTATGACTGCCCAGATTCGTCACTACATGTTCCGGTAGATTTACCGTATACAGTAGAACTAGTTCTAACATTAAATGAAAAAAAATGTTTGCTCTTCCATTTTTATCAGAGTTTAGTTTCCGCCGGTCCATCGTATCAGCGATTGAATCTTGTACGAAACGAAACACTGCTTCTCTAGCCAACAGGAATTCACCTGCTGTCGCGATTTGTTTTTGTCTTCAGTGCGACCGGTGCGCACTGCGGAAAAAATATATGTCATTCTCCTCATTAGTGAGAGCATTATTGTTCTCACTACTAATATTGTTTTCGATGCTGAGCTTTCAGCACTATCAATGTCAGTAATAGCCTTATCGTTTTTACTGAGTTTGTAGTTATAACTTTAATGTTAATCTAATCAACACAGGTATCCTTCGCGTGACCTTACGGTCAATGCGTGACGAGCAAGAGCTAGATTCTTCTTTGCTCGAGCGAGTTCCTCTTACTTGAGTAAGAGTTACTCTCAAACCAGGGGGGTATACGTGGATAGCGTCAGTCTTTCACGAAATAGGGGTATGCTTTGTCAAAGCATGCACTGAATTGTGAAGGGCAAATTCTAGTATCGGCAAGAACTCGCTTCAACTCGTAAGAGAGTGGACGTATCCGCGAAGTATCTTTTGAAGAATATGATTCGCACGTTTTGTTTCTCCATTTGTTTCGAGATGGTCATAAGTTGAACCTTTCAACTGTATTTAAAGTAATTTGAACACAGTCTGCCAAAATTTCGCCGTGATCTAGGGTCTCAATGTGAGACCAGTTCGTTGGGTAACCCATTAAGTCGAAATATCGCGTCAACAAAGACACGAGCACAGTCTTTGGCTGTGATCAACTCAGGTACTGCAGCAAGATGTTTATCTCGCTGTAACGATTAACAAACACACGGATACCACTATTCTTGTGATCGTCTTAAAGAGCTAAGTACATAGATACGAATTGCTAACACTATGCCGGAACAGGCAGAGGTTGTAAAGGAGCTCGGAATGAAGCACTGGACTTTACCCGTTGACAAACTTCGCAATACGTATGTACTTGCTGACAAACTCATACTGGCGTGGCCAGTAGAAGTCGCAACTTATCATGAGATAGTTCTCTTCACGTCCACGATGCCCACATCGCGGCACTCATACATGATGCGTAAACGGCACGAGGTGTATCGCCAGCAATGGGCGTATAATACAATAAATCATTGCGTGTTGTGTATCGATCTGCTGACGATCGACACGATTTCGACAATCCTCTTAAAATTAGTTGTGAAGAGTTTTTAAGATGTTTCCAGCCTTATTTTCTTGATAGGTTTTTCTACCGTCGTCAAGTAATGTTGACGCCGGAACACTTACTGTTGCAACAGTGGCCTTATTCTCACTGTTGGTTTGCGCAGCCGGCTCTCAGCCCGGCGCGGAAGGGCATCAGTGACGACGTTAAGTCGTCCTGCTTTATATTTTACAGAAAAGTTGTACTCTGCGAAGGAAGACATTCATCTCGCCATTCTTTGCGAGAGGTGTGAACTAATCACTACAGTGCGAAAGGACGCATGGTCCGTATTAACAATGAGCGGTTTATATCCCAAGAGATAGATCCAAATATTAGTCAGTGCATATTTTATGGCAAAGAGTTCCTCATCGTGCACCGAATAATTGCGTTCAGCTGGTTGAAGCTGACGCGACAGATGGCAGACGACGCGCTCTGCGCCGTCTGTGTATTATTGCATTAACGCCACAGCCGATTGCAAAATCGCTGACGTCACAGACCGCACAAAATGGTCTGTCTTGGTTAACAATTCCAATATTAGCGATTGCATCAAGCTTCGCTTGCTTACTTTAAAGGAAAGCTGACAATCAGCGTTTTACAACCATTTTAAACTATTTTTTTACAAATTAGAATATGTGCAGCCATTTTGGCATAATTGCGGGAGTACTTGTGTAAGTACGCCGCTTAGCCGGGGAACTTTCGAAGTCCCTTTACATCGACTGGCACAGGCCAGTCGATGTTTGCCTTGATCAGTTCCGGATCAGGGCTTAAACCGTGTTTGACCACGATTCATCCCTTATGCTTACGCATAAGTTTAACAACCTTTCAGACGTGGCTACGAAGTTCTTCAACGTCCGACTTTCCGTTCGTGGTTCTGCTAGGAACAAAAATGTCATAAAACAACTCGGTGCGAAATCTCGTACCGATCTCAACAGATTGATTACACATCTGTTGAATGATGCGGATGTATTACTAAGCCTCTGTTACATAACAAGCCACTCCTATAGCATTCCGATTGGGGTGCTTACTGCTGTGGGCGGTATATCTTGTTCACACACAAGGATCTGATAAAACACGTCCATCATATCCATACACGAAAAGATGGCACTCTTTGACATACCGTCAATGATTACGTCTTTTCGTGGTATCGGCATTTGAGCCGGTACAGTTGCAGCGTTCAATTTATTGCAAGCGTGCACAATCCGCCACCCTCATGTTGCTTACGCACACAGAAGGTGGGAGAAATAGGTAAGGAGGCTGACTCCTTCACATGGCCCACTGCTAAGCTATCGGAAAAGATTTTGTCCATCGCTAATACTTATTCATAAGGTAATGGCTACGCTTCATAACATAGTATTTGTAACCTGGAATCAGGTCGATTTCGTGTCAAGTGCTATTATCCCTATGCAGCTCACGCGGTACTAAGTCACGGAAGACATCCTGAGTTTGATCATTTCCGGATATAAAGGATTTGTCCTCAAAGACTTCCAGGAACGTAAAACGTTCCGTCTGAGTATTCTTATCGAGGAAACTTTTGTCCATCGATGAGCTGCTGAAAACCCGTGAAAAACTATCGTCGACCGAATATCTGCCACGTAGTTGTCGTCTGTGACAAGTACGCAGATTTGCTTTTGTTTTCCATTACGCAGATCACGCTAGAACCGTTTCGGTTCAAGCGTTGGCAATTAAGTTATCTCCGAAGTTAACTTTGGAGGCGCTATTAGATCAAGTGTGTAAGCGCCTACACTTGGTCCGTTGTTTACCAAGACGTTTAATGTCTCAAATTCTTCTTTGGAACTTAAATCCAAAGGTACTTGAGAACATTTGACCGCAGGATTCGGGGAACGTGTTCCCGCAGATTGTTGAGGACTTATTTCCTCAAGTTTTATCTGGGGATTAGCCTCTTCAATTGCCTCTACCTGTGGTTGCGCAACCACAGCAAGATTCTTTACAAATTTTCGACTCTCCAGTCGATCTAGAATTTTTGCACTGTCTCGCATAGACAAGCGTTTAATAATTTCTTGGATGTTGCCTTCCAAGTAAGCATCTTTGTTTTGTACCACTCAACTTATTCGAGTGGTTGAACTTCGACGCTGCTTGTGCACAGCTGTCGGTATCTAACTCCACAGTGTGCTGAATTTTCACACTGATGTCTGTGCAGTCTTGAAAACGACCGACCCACAAGTGAGGCCATCGCACTCACTCGTAGGACATCCACACGATTGCGGACGGTCCAAAACGTTCATTATAACTCCCTCTGATGAACGAGAGACAGGCATTGTCACGGCTTGATGCTGCCAGTTTATGCATGTCTCGTATTTCTGAGCCATGGTAATCCTAGGATGAAATAGAATTTGTCATCAAAATCGAGTACGATGAAATCGTCATCGTTCTTTTAAACCCTTTAACGTGTCTTGGATACCAACTACGCATTATTTACTGTTACAAATGCACCTGTTGCTAAGCCGACTGTCATCCTCGTTAGAGGGATATCGCGCTCAATAATTTTAAGTCTGTGATCTTCTAGCGATTGGCGTCTAATGGCTTTTATGGGGGGAGTGGGTTCGACGCCCACAATCGACTCGGGACTTAAGTGGCGATTTTATTTACAAGTGATTAGGTTTACCTCATCCTCCGGGGCAGTTCCACACAATGTTTGTGTGTGAGGAGCAACTTTCGTCAAAAGGCCTGCAAATTCTTTTGAGGTTGTTGGATCAGTAAGACGCTCCGCACCTCCTGATTCCGACCTTTTTTGACGATCCGCCTCGCCGTTGCGAAATCGCAACGGTGTCGGATCCACCCCCTCCGCTGTTCCTTGCGAGAGGCCGGTCTTTGCGCTCAGTGTTCTTAGGCACTGGCCGTGAGGCACTGTGCATAGTGGCCTGTTCTTTTGACAACGATTGTATTTTTGTTACCGTTCGTAATTGGAAGAGTGAGGTTTGTCGCTCTCTACATACAAGATATTCATGGGCTCTGGACTTCCGTTTTCTTGTCGTCTCGGTGGACGATATGCACCCGACTGGACGAAAGCCTGTTTTAGGCTTAAGGCCTCCTGTCCGCAATAGAGATCGCTTGGTCGAGCGGTTCTAATTCTAGCCGAAACAGGTGATCTTTTAGGGCCGTCTGCAAGACTTTTGATAAACACAGGTAGCTGTATTTGTTTCATCGATTTGATGACTAACAATAAGACTGACCAGGTATCGTGTATGTTAGGCATAAGCGTGTACGCTTGCCCTGCTTCAGATCCAGGAGCTTGGCTCGAGCCCTGAATTTCGCACGTGGCGGCTCAAATATTTGAACCGGGACTTATAGACCTCATACGACCCAAAGACTAGTGGGTCGTGAAGCGTGAGTTCCAAGGCCCAAGATTTGGCACGTCCAGCTAAGTTGGACATGCCAAATTTCACTTGCGTCGCATCATTACTGATACGGCGAGCGTTTATGGCGTCGTCTAAGTCGATGAAAGATCTCAAAAGGGAGTCGCCTTCGGCTGCCTTAAACTTGGATATTTCTATCTTATAGCTTTCGGGTCGACGCGGAAGCGTCGGCTCATTAGCAGCACTTACATGCTGCTGTATCAACAGTTCTAATTGTTAAGCACGCTGTTCTCTCAACACCTCCGCGTGTTGAGAGCCTTGTTGGTGAAGCTAGACTACTTTATCTTGGGCCCCGTCGATGTTGAATAAACTCGGCTATGGCCGCACTTCATCTGTGCTTAAAGTGAACAGCATGGCACCATAGCTCATACGTTCGGTCGCTCTTCATTCAAGGTCAAATGAGTGAAATTTTCACGCGTTGTGTGATAGCCTTCTTGAGAGTCTTGAAAGCTCCCCCATTCTTCATCGAACATGCCCATGTTGAATGGAACGTGGGTAGGCCGTTCAACGGACTATGAAGTGCTACCAGGTGTGACGGGACCCTTTGCTAGCAGTGATTACAGTAGTAGTCAACCTACACTGATAACAGTGAAGGTGGGGCGCCTCGAATTCTTCACGTACACGACGCGCAGAGGAAGGTTCTAAGTCCTAGCTACCAAAGGTCAATTCTAAGGCTTTAGAATAGAGTAAAACTGTATTTGTATATTAAGTTCATGCGAAACAACCTTCTATCTTCTACTGACTTTAATTAAGGAATAAATTAATACGTATGGCGCCTACTTGCGCACCGCACAATCGTGTCTTGTACCGATTAGCGGGTTATTTTAACCTTAAATCAACCAATCAATAGAACTGATGTCTTATTGCGTCAATATTCCATTTTTTGGGGGATTGGAACTATTAAGTCAAATTATTAATAAAGATAATAAATTTGTACTTTTTATTTATTTTCCCTCATAGAAACAAATATTTATCATTTCTCCTATAAAAGAATATTTATGTACCGGGATTCCCGGTATAGAAATCATGGGCGGTACTGTACCCCCTGTTTCTTCTCACAACGCTACTTCTGCTAGTCCATTTGAGACCAGCGAAGAGGCCTCAGCTGGTGCTCCTTTTCATACGCAGCCACCAAGCCGGGCACATAAATACGTAGGGTACTCTGTCCTTGCTCCCCTATCGCTGTTCCGCAGCACTGGTCCTTCAAATGACATAGCTTGTAGGTGAAAATAGGGATAAAGGTGACTGTTACGCTCTCAAATTGACGGCAGGAAGAAATTACGCGTCTGAAAGTATTGTGACTCGAGGAAATTATACCAGGCTTTGATTAGCTACGGGACACGGGTGCATTTTCATTCTAAGGCGTTCTATTTGGCTATGTGTAGCGGAGCTACCTTGCTCCTTAAGTCAGAGGGAGATCCATAGACTCAGTGAGTCACTTAGTTCTATAGAAATAATAGGTTCAACAGCTCAGTGAGTTGTACAGGCTCGTAGAGCTTAACGAATCCTAGCTTACGGATTCGGGGGTTCATACATTCAAGTGGCAACAAGTGTCCAAGAGAATATACCTTTAGAGAGCTTTCTTTTTCTCGTAAAAGCCTTAGGAAGGCACTAGACGCTGTAAGTTCGAAAGCGGATCTAAACTTTATTAAATTATTCAAAACTAAAATATCACTCAAGCTAAATAAAAATAGATTTTCAGCCGCCAGATTTATATCTGGCGGCTGCCACATGTGTTACCCATCATTAATAGAATTTTAGTGATTAAATATTACAAAGAGAACAAAAGGGTATTTGACCCATCAATAAATGTACCACAACAACGGTTCACCAACCGAAGTGTACGGTGGGGGGGGGTACATCTAGGAAAAGGAGGGTCAGTGGCCTATAAGTAAAGTCGGCAAGCATTTTTATATGCCGACCATTAGCGATGCCTTTCAAAAAAAGTATATGTGAAGTTAACTTAAAAAGAATTGCTATGAGTTTAATTAATTTACTATAGCCGATGTTGTTCTCTTATAGGCTGTTAATAAATATATTTATTAAAAGGTAGATAATATTTTAAGAATACTATTTTGCATAGTAACATTCGAAAAGCGAATCATTGGTAGATATAGGCATTTTTATCAACTTGCTCCGCGGTCTAGTCAGCACTGGACGCTTGCAAAGAGAGAGACAGATAATACTTCATTGCATGTTTTGTATAAGTATATAATTAAGTTAATAGAGAATAGATAGAAAGAGAAGAACTTAATTATATTATATACAGTTTACTTTTAACCTTGTTTGAAGCAAGTGTTTTAAAGAGAGTTTCCTCTGCACGTACTAGTGTACGTGAAGTGACGTGTGGGCGCACTTGCACTGAAGCAATGCGAAGTAGCCTTACACTAAAGCAGTACAAGTCGGCAGTGCCCCGTTACACGTGGTAACACTTTGCAGTCCGTCCAAGAACCACAGTTCTATCATCTAACATGGACATGTCAGATGATAATGGAAATTCGCATAACGTTTCGCGTGCTAATTACTACTCCTTTCCAAGTGACATAGACAGGAGTGCGGTCGAACGAATGAGATCGACCTTAGGAAATAATGCCATCCTGGCCATCCTGGCCATGCTGTCCGGTTTGGACAGAGATGCCCTCCATTCAGCCATCGCCAAGTTCATACAACATAAACTTGACGAGGCGAAAGAATAGGTAACCTTGCTTAATTAGCAAGGCTCTCAACAGGTAGATCTGTTGAGGTTGCAACAGATACAGACCCCTGTACCTGGTGTGACGCTGTCGTCCGAAAACCTTAAAGATAGACATCTTTAAGTATAGGGGAGTCGAAGAGGAGTCTTTTTATAAGATGGTTCGTAAATTGGACGATGCCATAAAGCTGTTCAGATCGTCGACGAGCAAATGCGACTTGCATTTGCTCAATCAATTTCGGCAGGTCGTGCCAAAACTTGGGCACTAGGCCTCAAGTTGCGCGACCCATATGCATTTGGCTCGCTAGAGGCTTTTAAAGCCAGGCTCAAACAGACGTTAGATCCGCCTAGGGCTGAGTTCGGAGCACGATAAGAGCTTTTGCAACTCAAACAAGGCAAGCGTGACATTCACGCTTATGCCCAGCATATACGACTCTTAGCGATTTGTATCACGTACAATCCAATTCATGAGAGCACGTTGATTGCGCTGTTCATGCAAGGTCTTACAGATGGTCCCGTGAATACCCACTTGTTCCGCTTGGAATTGGATACGCTTGAAGAAGCAATATCCGTTGCGGAATTAGGAGGACTTTAGTTTGAGACAGGCTCAAGCTAGTTCGTCATCGAATCGTCCTCCGAGACGCAAGAGCTTGGAGGTCCAGAACCTATCGATATCTCTTACGTCGAAAGCGAGAGACCTCGCTTTTGGAAAAAAAAGCGATTGCAGTGATGCAGTCGCTGTCAGAAGTTAGGTCACTACGCGCATGAGTGTAGTGCCCCACGCCCAGAACCGAGGGGTTCTGAACGTACTTATGGACACAATGTAAAAAGGGCAACGGTCGCGTTCGACGTTGTTGCGAAATCGCTACAGCGAGGCGGACCGCCAAAAACGGTCGGGGTCAGTAGGGGCGCAACGCCCTAGTGATCCAGCAACCTCAAGAGAATTTGCAAATCTCTTGACGAAAGTTGCTCCAGGCACACAGTCATTATGTGTCTCTGCACCTGGCGATGAGGTATCCCTCATCACCTTAAAGTCTAAAGTGACAAATAATTTATCACTTAGAGCCGTAGTGGACTGGGATGGATGAAGAAGGGAGAGGCTTACACGCCACTCACAAAGGCTCACACGCCGCTCACAAAGACTTCCACTCTAAGCGTGAGATGTCGACCATCTTGAGTGATATCGAATGGAAAGCGATCGGCATGAATTCGACCGTAGGCGGGCCAGCCTAGCCCCCATATCGTTAGCTTTACAAAAACAGAATTAAACAGAATTACCTGCATCTATCGCCGAGTTTCACAGAGCAAGTGTGGTACACCCAGTAAATAAGATTTATGATTTGGTTATTGCCAATTCTCTGTCAGTTACTAGGCAGGCAGGCTGTTTCCCGATGGCAATGTAATTTAGAATTGATTAAGCGCCCATGTGTAATCATAAACTGTTTCTCCTGGGACAAAACCCATGGTTGCGGAATGGCATGATTCACTGGGGTCATCCCAACAATATCGACAGACTCCGATTTTTTAAGGTGCAGTCAATCACATAAACGGTATGGAATTTGTCAACCACGTGACTGACGTAAAGATGGCTTATATACCTGTTTAGATTAATATGCAACTATTATACCATATCTTCCCAGAACTAAGCTCGTCCATCTAGGCCTTAAGAAATGTGCGACCTGCAAGGTAATACTTGCAAATAGATGCTTAATAGAAGCTGATGTCCTTTGAAGGTGCAACCACAGCTAGAGACAGTTGGAGAGGATAATCCCCAAATAAAAACTTGAGGAATAAGTCCCCGGAAACCTGTGATCAAAGGTTCCCAGGTACCTTTGAAAATAAGTTCAAAAAAAGAAACTGAGTGAATAAATATCTTAGTAAACGATGGATCAAGTGTAGGCGCTTACACACTTGATCTGTTAGCGCCTCCGAAGTAAACTTCAGAGATAACTCAATTGCCAACGCTAGAACCGAAACGGTTCTTGCGTAATCTGCGTAGTGGCAAAGTCAAGCAGATCTGCGTACTTGTCACAGATGAAACTACATGTCCAATATTCGGTCGACAATTGTATTTCCTGAGAACGAACGGATTCTCAGTAGCTCATCGATGGACGAACGTGTCTTCGATGGGAAGATTTAAATATAACGTTTTACGTCCCAATCCTGGGAAGCTTTCTAGATGAATTAATCGTATTATCGACTTTGAACCCGTCAGTGCTATTGCTGAGAATTTCAGACACGGACCTTTTGTTGGGGCTGATACGGATGAAGCTGCAGCTAGACCTACGTCTCTGCGTGGCCTACCTTTCAGAGGGGATAAACCCTCTCTATAAGGATTTAATAGACTTAAAGGATGTCTTCCCTGAATCAGTACCGTATAAGTTGCCAAAGGACAAAGGCACTTGACACGAAATCGACCTAATCCCAGATTCGATACACTGTGTCATTTAGCAATGGCCATTGCCTCGTGAACAAGTAATATCGATCGACAAATACTTTGCCGAACGCTTAGCAGCGGTCCATTTAAGGAAAAATCAACCTCCCCACATAGCTCTCCTACCTTTTGTCAACAGCAGGGTGGCGGGTTGAGCATGCGTTTAATAAATTCAACGCTGCATCAGTACCGGCTCAAACGCCGATACCACGAAAAGACGTAATCATTGATGGTATGTCAAAGAGTATTATCTTTTCGTCAATGGATCTGATGGGAGGATTCTATCAGATCCTTATGCGTGGACAAGATTTTCCGTTCACAGCAGTAAGCACCCCAGGCGGTATGGTATGGGAGTGGCTAGTATGCCACAGGGACTTAGTAACGCCCCTACGACGTTTAACAGATGTGTAACTAATCTGTTGAGATCTGTGCAGGCTTTTGCACCGAGCTATTCTGATGACGTCTTCGTTCAAGGCAGAGCCATAACGAAAACTCGGATGTTGAATTCCATCGTACCCGCGTCCGAAAGGTTCTTACACTTATGCGTAAGCACAAGTTGAATGCAAATCTCAAGAAGTGTATATTCGCTGCAAGCAAAGTACCACTTTTTGGATGCATCGTGGTTTAACACGATGTATGCCCGGGTCCAGAAAAGATCAAGGCGATCACCGATTGGCATGTGCCACTCGATGTAAAGTGACTTAGAAGTTCATTGGCTTAGCGGCGTACCTGCATAAGTTATTACGCAATTATGCCGAAACGATAGTAAATTTTTCTTTTTTGTTGAGGAAGAAAATAAAGTGGTCATGGAACGCTGATTGTCATCGTTCCTTCGAGGGTATCAAGAAAAGCTTGATGCAATCGCCAATCCTGGCGATTGCTGATCAATTCATGTGGTCTATGACGCCAGCGATTTTGCAATCCACTGTGCGTTGATGCAATACGAGACAGACAGCGCAGAGCGCGTCGTCTGTTATTAATCGCGTCACCTTCAACCAGCTAAATGCAACTAGCCAGTGTATGGCAACGAACGCCTTGCCATGAATATGCTCTGGCTAAATTTAGGGTCTATCTCTTGGAAGATAGACCGGTCAATGTGTATACGGACCATGCGTCTCTACGCACGGCCATACCGGTCCACACATCTCACAAAAAATGGCAAGAAGGTTGTCTTTCTACGCGGAGAATAACTTCGCAGTTGATTATAAACCAGGACGACTTAACGTCGTCGCTGGTACCCATTAGCGCCCCGACTTTGAGCTGGCTGCACAAATAAACAGTTTGCATAAAGCCAATGTTATAACAATCAACAGTGAGCATAAGGCCACTGTTTCAACAATAAGTGTTTCGTCGTCAACAATACTTGACGACGTCAGATGAGCCTATGAAGAAGATAAGGCTATTAAAGGCTTGATGGTTACCTTAGAAATCCATCCCAACAATCCTATAAAGATTTTTAAAATTGTATCGATCCTCAACAGATCAATACACAACACGCAATGGTATCCAGCCATTGCTGGAGACACACCTCGTGTCGTCATCCCTACCCGTAATGATTTGCGTTTGCGCATCATATAAAAGTGCCACGATGCACCAATAAGTTGTCATCGTGGACATGAGAAGACCTCTCTCACGATAAGTCGCGACTTCTACTGGCCACGCCAGTACGATTTCGTCCGCAAGTACATACTTGCTTGCGAAGTTTGTCAACGGGTGAAACCTAGTGCTTCATCCCGTGCTCCGTTTCAACCTCTGCCTGTCCCGGCATAGTGTTGGTAATTCGTATCTATGGACTTCGTCTTCGGATTTCCCGACGACGAACATAAGAACAATGGTATTCTTGTTTTTGTTGATCGTTTCAGCAAAATGGTACATCATGCTGCAGTACCTGTGTTGATCACAGCCAAAGGCTGTGCTTGTGTCTTTTTTGACACGACACTTCGACTCCATGGGTTACCCCGCAAACTGGTCTTTGATCGAGACCCTAAATTCACGGCGGAATTTTGGCAAACTGTGTTCATGTCACTTGGAACCGTTGAAAATGTCAACTTCTGATTCGATGAAACAGATGGTCAGACGGAGTGGACAAACTGTATTCCCAAAGATACTTCGCGGATACGTCCGCTCTTTTAAGAGTGGAGCGAGTTCTTGCCGATGGTAGAATTCGCCATCAACAATTAAGTGCATGCTTTTACAAAGCATTTACCGTTTTCGTGAATGGCTTACGGTACACGTATACCCATCTTGTTTGAGAGTGACTCTTTCTTAAGGAGGGGCTTGCTCGAGCAAAGAACCTTCTAGCTCTCACCCATCACGCATTAGCACCAAGGCAATGCGAAGGATACCAACGTTGATTTAATCAACAATAAAGTGGACAAACTCAGTATAATAATAATGATATTACTGAATTTGACTACGATGCTGAAAGAATCAGCATCGAAAGCAATATTATTAATGAGAACGATAGTACTGTCAAAAATGAAGAGATCGAAATTTACGTAGTGCGGGCCGGTCGCATAAAAACAAAAACAAAACCGAGTCAGCAGGTGATTTCCTGTTGGCTAGAGAAGCAGTGGTCCGTTTCGTACAGGGTTCCATCGCTGATGCGGCGGGATACAAAAACGTAACCCTGACAAAATTGGAAGAGCAAACATAACTTTCATATAAAGGTAAGGATTTAATTCTACTGCCTACGGTAAGCCTACCTAAACATGTAATGACAAATGTCGGCGTGATAAATTACTGCTCAAGTATATCGGCCCGTTTCGTGTACTGCATCGCCAAGGCTATGTGTACACCATCGAGCTGCCTCGTAGAATGCGTATGCATCCTATGTCTTATGTTGGGTGTCTCCAACCGTACCATCAGCACGAGGCTTCTTCCGACACCGGAAAGGTCTAGGTTCCGAGACAATAAATCTTTTTGAGCCAAAGCTTTATTGTCTCTGAACAAAGTCTAATTCTCTTGAACCAGACAATCAACTTTTTCAAAGAAGAGATCTTCTGACGAGCTATCACCAGCTCGTTTTGAAGGGTCTGATGCGTCCTTCCGCTCGCCAGTTGATCAGTCGCAACCTACGCAGAATTTCTCAACTGGTCACGAGAAATATTATCAACCGTCACCGCTAACTCTCGACGACAGGATCGCTCGTGATCAATATCCTCCCCTCAATAATATAGGGCGTGATCCAAATAACGATGTTGATTTCGGTTCGTCAAACGAGGCGAACACGATCTTTTCTCCCCCTCCACATCCATTGACGGGTTCGAGTGGTGAGACCTGTTGAAAGCTTCTCGAACCACCGTGAGGTAAAGGGGGTTTAAAGAGTTATCTCGTTCGTTGGCGACGGTATCCACCCTCGCATGATATTTGGGAACCTCGTTTTCAACTATTGTTGGACGTTCCGGATCTCGTCTTGCAGTACGAAGAGACCCATTCTTCTCCACAGAAAGTCCATCGGAGAACGAGCGCTTGCCGCGCTCTTAAAGGATTGGAGGCTCTCGGTTACTTCGCGCATCTCACAAGAGATGAGAGTCCTCCAATGAGGATCTTTGACGGAATAAGCCCTGCACCCTTAAATTGGGCTAGACATGAATCCTCCCACGAGAGACTAATAATTCCTGCCTCTCTAAACAACGGTGCAACTTATAGCGTGCACCGACTACGGTCAGTTTCTCGAACCGTTTACAAAAAGCATTTAGCTTGTCAAGCCAGACCTCACGGCCTATGATTTGGACACTCTCTACAAAGGCTGTCCAAGCTTGTAACAAAGGTTTGACATCCTTTGCCCGTTTAAAAGAGTACTACCGATTCCGAAAAAAAGTATCGATGAAGAATTCCGTCTCATCCTCACCAGGCTTGTGAAGTCTGGATGAGTCGAATAGCGGCATGTGATATCGATCGTTCGTCATACCAGAATAACGTATTTAGGTTATCCTTAGAGGGCAACCAAGGACTCTTTTCAGGAGCGAAAAGCAACGTATTGCGGTCCCTCTCCTGTTGGTTCGTGTTAACGTTGTCGTTAACTTGGCCCTTGGAGTGAACTTAGAATCACTCCACTCCTGGTGTTGCAATTTAACACTTCCAGCAGCACTCTATTGAAGGTGATGTTTCAACTCTGTAATTATATATGTGCACATGGAAAGGGTAGTTTTATTGGCATAGTCTTTGTATGCAATGTGTATGGTTTACGCAGAGCAGAATTTAGGTTAGAATCAAATCACATTGTAGCCCACTCGGTAAGATGTGGCAGCATTAACCGAGAGGTCGCGGGTCCGAGCCCCGCCAATGTCCGGAAGTTTAAGCCTATAGGGAACTGACGTTTGGGGTTCATCAGCGCTTCCTCCCAGATAGCGACGTCCCCCGTTTTTGTGCTGTGACTTACAACATAAGAAAAGTAACGTGGATACAAACCAATGGTCGCGAGGAGTGGATGGCGAGCAACGTTTTGTAGGAATGAATGGACGAGCATCAATTCACTCACAAATAACACACTCAATAATAATACTCACTTTTGGTGTTACAGTCCCGGCCACAAGTAAATTCTCTACCAGCGTAGACCCTCTTTAGATTATGAGCCCAAACAATAATTCAAATGTCAAGGTCCAACCCTTTGACGGAAGCAACTATGCCTTGTGGAGTTCCAAGATGAGGATGTACCTCATGTCCAAGGGACTGTGAAATGAGATCACCGGCGAAGATCCCGTGTCAAAGTCGACGGACCAGCAGGCGCACGCGGCGATCGATCTCAACTTCATCGATTCGCAGCTTGTGCACGTTGTTACTACAGCAAGTGCACAGGGTGTGTGGGTGACTTGAGAAGTTTTATCGCACCCAGGATATGGCGAACCGACTATGGCTTAAGGAGAAGTTTGCGTCTTTTCGGAATGCGTCGCCAAGTATCAGCGAGCAGTTATAACGTTAAAGAAAGTGGTTATGGAGATGCAGAACGCAAATTGCAGGCCAAGCGAGGAAGCAATTTGCGTGACGATGCTGCGAAGTTTGCCCGCTTGCTACGAGAGTCTCATACAAGCGTTTCGAATGTCGATTGCTTCGTTTAGTTTTGCGGACCTGGTGAGCAAGTAAATTGTTGAAGAAGTGTGTCAGAAGGAGTCGACGTGCATCAAACAAGCTACGGCACTGCTTGAAAGCAGCAAGAATCAAAAGTAGCAGTATTCAAAGCAGCGCGGTCGTGGGACCAACCCACCGTCTGGGACGTGCTTTAATTGTGGGAAAATGGGCGACTACGTGAGAGACTGCCGAGCTTAGAGACGCGACAAGTCGATTGACGACGAGCAAACAAACGTTGGTAATCTCACAGCGGAGACGGCTTCAAACGGCGCATGGGTTATAGACAGCGGGACTTCGACTCACATTTGTAAAGACCGCAAATCGTCTGTGGAGTACAAGGCGACAGAAAATTCGCATGGTGTACTCAGCACAAAGAAGAGCGCCCAACTGAAGGTTCTTGGACACGGAGCTGTAGTACTTCGCATGTGGACAGGTCGAGCATGGGTAAACGCACGCTTGGAGAAGACGCTTCACGTGAAAGACTTAAATAACAAAAAAATTCCGTGACAGCCGCGACTGCGCGTGGAATGTCCGTCGCGATTACTGAATACAAGTGCATCGTGAAGCTTCAAGGAAAGCCTGTGGCGAAAAGCTCGAAGATAGGAGAACTTATCTATCTCAACACGGATGCCAAGGTAGAATGTCACTTGGCGACTGGCGAAGCTGGAGTGTGGCACAGACGTCTCGGCCACACATCGTATAGAACGGTTAATGAGATGACTAAAGACAGCCGAATCAACGGTGCTGTACCAGAGGCAGAATTATGTGCGAGGTGTGCGCAACAGCTAAGCAAGTCAAGAAGACGTTCCACACGAATGTACCAGCTTTGAAAGCTAGGAAGAATGCACGCTCGGATAGTATCGTGTGCTCAGACGTGATTGGACCGATCAATCCAGCACCGAAGTCCGGTTTCAAGTATGTCGTGACTTTTATCATGATTAAGAAACGGTTTGTTACGATCTATCCCATGCCCATGAAGAGTGAAGTGTCAAAAGCGCTTGATAAATTCTGCAAGGAAGTGGCATCGGCAGCCGACATGAAAATCAAGGTGCTGTGCAGTGACGATGGTTGTGAATATTAAAACACTCGCATGACAGCAATTTGTGGCAGGCGCGGAATCCAGCAGGAATATACCGTGCCATATCATCCACAGCAAAATTGCATGGCAGAGCGTATGAACGGGACCCTGGTCGAGATGACAAGATGCATGCTTAAAGGCAGCGTTCTGGACAAGAGCTGCTGGTGCAAGGTGATGGTGATGGCAGCGGACATCAGAAACATTTTGCCGAATTCGACCAACAAGAAGTCAAGTCATTTTGAGATGTTGTTAAAGAGGAAGTCGACATGCGTGTGTTTAGTGCCTTCTGCTATGCGCATATAACAAAGGCGAAGCGCAAGAAGCTGGACGATCCTAACGTCAAGTGCTACCTTCTCGGATACGCCAAGGAGCACAAGGCATACCGACTTCTTAATGCAAGCGATGGGTCAATCATCATTTCTCGAAGTGTGAATTTCGATGAGCAAGCTGTAAGGACTTACGAAACAAGCCAAACCGAGGAAATCCTAGACGTTATTAATGCAGTGGAGAGCGAAATCCTAAACAGTGAAACGTCACCAACAGGGAACCTCGGACACCACAGCTACGCCCCCACCAGACACATGAAAGGGAAGCAGGGCCAACAGACAACGTACCTAAAAGGGCTTTAAATACCCTAGGGAGAGATGGTGAAGAAGAATGGATGGCGCGTCCGGTACGCAAGAAGCGAGGCGTAGTGCGCTACGAGCAGGAGTCTCCAAACCATCCTCGAGGAGTATTCAACTCGAATGACTATGAGGACGACTACGGTGCGCTATACTGCCTCATCGCCGAGAATAATGACAATGAGTAAGCGACGTCGTACCGTGAGGTCATGACAGGCAAATCCAAGGATCAGTGGCTTGAAGCGATGAAGAGTGAAATGAATTCGTTGGAGAAGCACAAGACGTGAGAGCTTGTTGATATGCCGCACGGGCAGAAGGCTATCGGATGCAAGTGGGTTTTTCGAATTATACGCAACCCGAATGAATCTATATCAATCTCAAGGCACGGCTCGTGGCCAAGGGACTCACACAACGACACGGCAATGATTACATAGACACATTTGCTCCAGTGGCTCGGAAGGAGTCCATAAATACTGCACTTGCAATTGCCGCAAGTGAGGATTTCGAAATTGAGAATGTTGATGTGGATACAGCATTTCCTTACGATGAAGTTGAAGAAAAGATACATAAGTCAGCCGGATGGCTTAGAAATTTCGGACAGGTCAGCCCAAAAATGTCTTCTTAGAAAGGCATTGTATGGAACCAAGCAAGCTGTCGGTCAATGAAATAAGAAGCTAAATCAGCACTTGGAGGACCAAGGCTTTGAACGCTCTGCGGCAGACCGATGCGTGTATGTCCGATAGTCAACGGTTGAATACAGCATTGTTTTGATATACGTCGACGACTTGTTGATTTTCAGCAAAAATGCCAAGCACATCGAAATTATCAAGAGCGCATTAAGGAAAGTATTCAGCATCAAGGAAGCTGGGGAGCTCAAGTTCTGTTAAGGAGTCGAGTCCATTGCGGCAGAAGCCACGAGGTTATCACGATAAACCAGCGCGCATTAATCAAGCGACTTTCCAAAAAGTTTGACATCGAGAACTGCAAGGAAGTACACATTCCAGCTGACAGTAATTCGAAACTTGCGTAACCAACGGACAAGGAAGCGATTGTATCCAAGGTTCCGTATCGCGAAATTCTGGGAACTGCAGCGGAGCCACCTCGCTCCTAAAGTCAGAGGAAGACTTTTAGACTCAGAGAGTCTCTTAGTTTTATAGAACTAATGAGTTTAACAACTCAGGGAGTCGTACAAGCTATTAACGCTTAAGGAATCCTAGTTCAAGGGATTCAGGGGTTCGTAGAACCAAGTGGCAACTAATGCCCAAGAGGATCTACCTTAGAAAGGCTTTTGTCTCTCACAGATCAATACGCAAGCCTTAGGAAAACACTAGACGTTTTAAGATCAAAAGGAAAACAGCACTTTATTTAACGATTTAACTCTTTAACCTTACCCTAGCTAAAAAAAAAAAATTCAGCCGCCAGATTTATATCTGGCGGCGACCACACTTGCTACCCATAATAAATGGGATTTTAGTAATTAACTTTTTTAGAATAGGATAAAGGAATATTTTTTTTCCATTAGGTAAATATACCACAGCAACGGTTTTCCAACCGATGTGTGCCCCATTACATCCCCCCATCAGACTGTTGACACCGAGTGACAACATTCGCTTCATTTCCTCTTTGACGATAAAACCTAAACAGCAAACCGTTTGGTTGTGATTTGCATTCCTTCGCCCCATGACAATTAAGCGTGAGTCACAGACTCTTAGCACCTTCCTCGACAATGAGAGAATGGTGTACTCTGTCCACCAGAGGATGAGAAGAAAGAGCGTCGTTCTTTCACGCCTTCTCCTCCGGATGAACGTCGGTGAGCCCCGAATCCGTTCCCAGAACGTCGTGCCGCTGATGTCTTAACTGCAATGAGCAGGACACGGGACCCTGAGTCCAACATCATTACGAATCCGCTCGATGAAGAGCAAGAGCAAATAATCCTCATAGAGGAAATAGCTCGTCGTCGAGCTGCCGAGATAAAGCTCATAGTAAATATAGATTCACCTCGCTTAGTGCGGACGAGCGTCTCAAAGAGATAGGGGGTCATAGCTTGGCCATCTGGATCTCTGGTGACCCGGCGAGGACGCCGGAGGAGATCGCTGCCCGCAACGCTCTTCATGAGCAATACCTTACGCCAAAGATAATGACGCGAAACCAGTATCCGACGCGTTTACGTGATCTTGCCCATGGGGCTTCGGTGACCTCCATGAGGGAAATTCCGATCGTTTTGTCTCTAAACGAAACAAAGAGTGAAAACGAAGTCTCATTGGGAACTGGGTCCACCGGGCCCGCCGACTTCGTAATATCTGGAATATTAGAGAGTCTGCGGATAGATGTTCGT
Organism: Bremia lactucae; assembly: GCF_004359215.1. Classification (NCBI taxonomy): domain Eukaryota; phylum Oomycota; class Peronosporomycetes; order Peronosporales; family Peronosporaceae; genus Bremia; species Bremia lactucae. Next base: position 7,576,551 of record NC_090610.1, on the reverse strand, counting down.
TTGAAACGAAAGCTTCGACTCAACATCGCAAAGCTTAAGGCCAAAGGCCAATTACGTTCGACTTTTATGCCACAAAACGAAGAAAGGCCAAGCCGATATTTCAGTGCTTCGGTTGACCGTACAACTATGGATCGAAGCCGCACTGAGGCTATAGATCCACCTAACCCCAAGTCTAGTGGTGAAAGCGTCGTTTGACGCGAGTTGACCCTGAGCTTGGCGCTCAGAAACGTTAACGGCGTACGGGCGATCTTGCCGAAGAGGTACCTCGAACTCCCAAGAGTTTTCAGTAGAGGGGTTCACCCGGTACTGGTATTGGCCCTTACGACGACATCGCTTTAAAAGTTCTCCACGTGAAACTGAAGGTTCCCCCGCGCATCAAGCAGCGCGGGAGGGGGCCGAAATCTCGACGGAAGCATTTGATACTTTAAAGCACGAGGTGCAACTTCTTCGTGAGAGCCTTGCTCGGGTTGAGAGCTCTTTCAAGGCGGTTCAGAACCGTCTTTCGATGCTGGAGCGTAAACAACCTCGTTTAGAGGGAAGCTGGACATACTGGTGAGGATGCAGCAATCTGCGGCACGACCGCCTGTTTCGGCGCAAGCACCATTAAGTCCACTTGGGAAGGGTTTCGATATGGCTTAATCAAGCCAACGTAGAACACTGGGTGTGTACGCAGCTTGCTAGAAAGGTTCAGCGTGTAAGCTATGCCCTTGGGTGGCCACGACCGAAAATGGTCTTATAAAGCGCGGGCGAAATTGTGTCTTGAAGACCGCGGAAACCAATAGTACGTAAATTTTTAGCGTTTAATAAAACTCGGTCTCCGACCACATAAGAATAAATACAGCTTCTGCCCTTAACATCTGCTTGCTCTTTTTGTTTGTCTTGGCTATCAGCCATCATGTTCCTTACATGTCTTAAGACACGCAATCGCGTCGCGAGGAACTCGCTTATTTCTTTCAGAACGGAAATAGGGCTAATATCAGCAAGCGTATCGGCTAATTCTCCCTCACCAAGCCCTGAGCCAAGCAGTGGTTAAAGGGATGCGTGGATGGGTGAGACCGTTGACAAAGAACGGAGTATAGCCTGTAGAGGCATGGACAGCGTTGTTTAACGCAAATTCCACCCCTGGGAGCATTGAGCTCGAGCGCTTTGGGTGTCTGAGTACACATACTGCGTAAAATGTCTTCAATGACGCGAGTTACACGTTCACTTTGACCATCGGTTCGCGGATGATTTGCGGCGGAAGTGTCTAATCAGGTGCCAAGCGGTCGGAAAATCGATTTCCAGAATTTACCCGTGAAACAGAAGTCCTGATCGGTGGCAATTGCCACTGGCAAACCGTGTTGTCGAAACACGCGATCAACGAACAGCGTTGCTGTACCTTCACCATCAATGGTATCCGGCACAGCCGCTAAGTGAGCCATTTTGCTCAATTGGTCAACAAAGAACACTATGCCGGAGTTACCGGCCGAATGTTTCGGTACACTGAAACCAAAATCCATACTAATGAACTCCCAACAACCTATGTACGGGCAGACTTGCCAGTGGCGCAGCAGCATGCGCCGAGGGTTGAAACGGTTGGCAAGTTTTGCATGTGTGAACGTATGTGCTGACCCATTTATAAAGTTTAGGCCACCAATAAATCTGGCTTACAAAGCCGTAAATCTTTTCTTGACCGAGATGGCCACCTAGGATAGTATCGTGTGCCTCATAACGGATTCGGTTCTTCAGATCCTCATAATGAGGAACAACGACACGCGGAAGGTCCGCAGTGTCCGTGCAATAAAGCAACAGGTCGTTATTGATAGAAAATCAATGTAACCTTGCACGCATACGTGCCGACAATTTAAACCCGATTCAGTGCCTTCAGAGCTCGTAGCAGAGCTACACACTGTTCATCCTTGGCGTAAGCCAAACGGATGAATCAAGTAATAGGCGACATTATAGTCGTTAAATGAGAGAGCTCATAATCCGGCCTGCGCGATAGCGCATCGGCCAAAGCATTCTGCTTGCCAGGCTTATACTTCACCTCGATGTTGTATTCGGCGAAATAGGACAGCCGTCGAGTCATTCTCTGTGAGAGATGGGGCGACTTAGTCGCCGTGCGTAATGACGCGTGATCTGTATATATGACAATCGGCTTAGAGCCGAGCAGATGAACTCTGAATTTGACGAGAGCATACTTCATAGTAAGTAACTCTTTGTCATGAACTAAGTAATTCTTTCCGCAGCTTTAAGTGTCTGGACTCGAACGCAATAACATGTTCATGCCCATCAACATCTGTTTGTAACTGAACACTGCCAATGGCAAAATCCGAATCGTCGCAGACGACACAGAAATGCCAATTTAGATTTGGCAGTGCCAGGATCGGGGCATGGATAAGACTATCCTTAACTGCTTTAAAGCATTATGTTCTGTGCTAGTCCAGCACAATTCTGTAATCTTTTTAAGGAGATTACATAATGACCTAGCCACATCAGCGTAATTTTCGCTACATTTGTGTAAATAATCGGCGAGACCCAACAACTTAAGCACATCCTTTTGGTTTTAGGAACTGGGCAATCTACTATGGCTTTTACCTTAGCGGGATCCGCTCTAACGCCTCTCTTTCCACTGAAGCACACTAACAAAATATTTTTTTCTGCGCCAAAAATGCATTTAGATACATTGGTATACAATTTATTTGTGCGCATACACTCGAGCACTGCCCGGAAATGGTCTAAATGGGTTTCCAAGGCTAACTTCTTCCTCAACGTTACCGAGTACACCATTTACAAGCGTGGGTAATTGCTCACACGTATCACTTTGTGAGGGTATAAAACGCTAGCGTATCCCCTGTCTTGGAGTAGAGACAATACGCCTCTTATAGGCCGAGACATTCACGTCCCCGAATTTTCCAGCTTGTATTGGTTCTATACCAGACATGGTGTCTAATTCGACATCCGACGAGGAGTTATGTAACTCAACTTCCTTATCCAGCGAACGTTTATGTGTCGCTTCACGGGCATTAGTAGGGTTTGACCCAAAATGCCCTGGCGAACCGCCAATAGTGTCATTGTTGAGACTCTGTATGGTGCCACCTCGGCCGACCATATTCGGTAGACTTAGACGTGCCACTCCACGTATCTCATGGATATCGCACCCTTGAGGTCCTGGCGATCCGCCATAAGTGTCACTATTGACTCTCAGTATGGTGTCACTCGGCTACCTCGGCCGACCATATTCGGTAGACTTAGACGTGCCACTCCACGTATCTCATGGATATCGCACCCTTGAGGTCCTGGCGATCCGCCATTAGTGTCACTATTGACGCTCAGTATGGTGTCACCTCGGCCGACCACACTCGGTAGACTTAGACGGGCCAATCCGCGTATCTCAGGGATATTACGCCTTTGATGGCTCGGCCTTAGACCAACGTTGAAGTTTGTTAACTCAGCATTTCAATGTCTAAAACACTGGAAGATTCAGTCAATGATCCGCGCCATTAGCGCTTTTGTTGCCTAGCAAAGGTGGGTTCATGACTTTCCAAAATTTTGCTAGGAACATTGCGCGTGGCGCCTAAGGTCTTAGACCTCCAGTCGATCCATGGTTCATGGCATTCAAGCCAGGCCATTCCAAGGATGAGATCATATCCCAAATCCAAATCAAGGACAAGACAGCGTGCCATACTGTCAAAGTCCGGAAACTTTATGCCAAAGTTCAATAGAACCTTAGGAACAGTGACACGAGTCCCAGTCACTAAGCGAACAGCGATTGTATCACTTTTATGCGCTTTCAGCGCCTGAACGTGTTGTTGACTTTTTTCAAAGAAAATGCGTCGAGCATAATTGCAAGACGCTCCTGAGTCAATTACAATGACCTCAGGTGATCAAAGCCCTTCACAGTCGCTTGAGCGACTAACAAGCCAGACTTGTACTCACGCCCCGTGCCATTGCGCACCAAGCTAATTGGGGCTAAGTCCTGATTACATACCTTCCTAGAGATTCAACAAAGCCCAGGTCTCCCCCAGTAGGACGCCCCGCACCTACTGGGTATCGACGTTATCCCGCACCGTACCAGATTTCTGGCATAGGTCGGGAATTGGTGCTCTTTCGAGCTTTAAGTGTATTTCGTAGGGGACTGTCCGGACGTAAATTTTTCGTGCTTCCGCACATTTAACATCTACGGATGTTTATATGCTGTTCCACAGCTTGAAAAACCTCTTCTCCTTCCGCAACGAGGCTTAGATCCATTCCGGTTATTAGACGGTACACATATGTTCGGAGAGCTTGTTCGGTAACCAGGCGTGCTAACACGAGCAAACTTAAAGTCGAACTCAGCGCGCAGCACTATGGCAACTGCCTCTCCGAAAGTGGCATGATGAGATCGGAATAATTCCGTCCGGGCAATGCCCTCATTGAGAGTCCCCATAAGATTGTTACGACAATTGCTTCTTGCACCAGGTCTTGATGCATAGATGCAATGAGAGTTCTCGACTCTTGGACATAGTCCCCTAAGGTTCGTTTACCCTATCGAGTCGTTAGGAGCCGTGCTCGCATGCAAAAAGCCTGATCAGGCGGTGCAAACATGCTAGTCATTTGCTGTTATAGCGAATTCCATGAGGGAAAAGCTTAATTATGGACGTACTGCACGATAGTGCCCACTCCATGGCTCTACCTCCAAGTTTGGAAATGGCCATAGCAACCTTTTGCCGTTCTGTTAAGAACAAGGCGGAATCAATGGACATTTCCATCTGCTTAATCCAAAAAGGGACACTTTCTCCCTCTTTTTCCTCAAATGTCTTCACATTTACAGTTAGAGGGAGAGCCCTCGGCTCTGAGTCAAGTAAAGAGATGTACCCGGTTAGCATTGTTGCCGCAATGTGATCTTGCACCTGGCCGACCAAAGAGGATTAATTTCGCATGAAGGCTTCAAGCCTTGCATGCAGGATTTCTGGTCCCTGGGATATAATAGACTCTACATGTTCAAACCCAATAAAGTTTTGCGCTTGTCATAAGCGGCACGTTGCGCTTCTGACAGTTCTGGAACCTCTTCCATTTTCGTGAAGGTTTAGTCTTATAATAACTCAGGCGTAGACTGACTACGAGTGCTACCAGGTGTGGAGGAGCTTCTTCGCTTTTAAAGTCAGATGAAGAATTTTAGACTAAAGAGAGTTTCTTAGTTCTATAGAACTAATGGATTCAACAACTCAGGGAGGCGTACAAGCTATTAAAGCTGAATGAATCCAAATTCAAGGGATTCAGCGGCTCGTAGTGGAAAGTGGCAACTAGTGCCCAAGAGTATATACCTTAGAAAGGGCTTCTATCTCTCACAGATCAATACGCAAGCCTTTAGAAAGCACTCAGCGTTTTAAGATCAAAAGGGAAACTGCACTTTATTTAATTATTTAAATCTAAAACCTTTCGCTAGCTAATTTTAAGAAATATTTCGGCCGCCAGATTTATATCTGGCGGCGACCACATTTGCTACCCATAATAAATTTAATTTAAGTAATTCACTATTTTAGAATGGGATAAAAGGGTACATTACCCATAAGTTTAATGTACCACAACAACGGTTGTCCAGCCGATGTGTGCCCCATTACAGGAGCGCTCATGTATGTAGCAACATGCACTCGCCCAGACATTGCACATGCTGGTGATAAGGTGGCCAAGATCTGCAAACACTATGAAAAGCTACACTGGATTGCAGCTAAGAGAATTCTCAAAGATCTGGAGACAACTCAAGACATTGGGATCGAATTCGACGGAGCGAGCAGGGGAGCGCTCATTGGTTTTGCTGATGCAATTTGGGCTGGTGATTTGGATACGCAACGCTCGACAATTGGATATGTCTACTCGGTGTTTGCTTAAGCGTGCATCTTGAGACTCGCAACGAACTTGCTGTGCTTGTCCTTTGCAAGCGACTTTGTCAGTTCATCAACCACCATGTCGTCCGTGGGCTTGTACTCCAACTCAATGATCTTACGTTCGACTTTTCACGTAAAAAGTGAAACTTGATATCGATGTGCTTAGTCTCGAATGGTTAATCGGATTCTGCACCAAAGCATCACAACCTCGGTCATCTTAGTAGATCGATGTGGCTTTTCCATTTTGAGAAAATTTCATGTCCTTCAGGAACAATCGAAGCCCGACCGCTTGAATTGTGTTGCATAGACTCATCTACTCAGCCTCTGTGCTCGAAGTCGCGATTGTTGGCTGCCGCTTCGACTTCCACGAGATAACACTACCATTCAGGAAGAGCGAAAATCAAGGGAGAGTATTGAAGGTGATGTTGGAACTCTGTAATTACATATGTGCACATGTAGAAAGGATAGCTTTATTTGCTTAGTTTGATTAATGTTTGTATGCAATGTGAATTGTTTAAGTAGAGCAAAAGTTAGGCTAGAATCAAATCACATTGTAGCTCAATCGGTAAGATGAGGTAGCATTAACGGAGAGGTCGCGGGTTTGAGCCCCGCCGATGTCCGGAAGTTTAAGCCTATAGGAAACTGATGTTTAGCGTTCATCAGCGCTATCCTGCCAGATAGTGACGTCCCCCGTTTTTGTGCTGTGACTTATAACATAAGAAAAGTAACCTGGTTACAAACCAATGGTCGCGAGGAGCGGATGGCGAGTAACGTTTTGTAGAAATAAATGGACGTGAATCAATTCACTCACAAATAACACACTCATTTAATATAACCACTTTTGGTGTTACAGTCCCGGCCACAAGTCACAACTCTACAAGCATAGAGCATCTTTACACTCTTTTTTTTGCTACCACTTAGTTCCTGGTGACGCATACTACGTTACCAGAGTGGTCATCGCCAACGAAGTCATCTGATGATGACTCAACACTACAGGGGTCCGACGAGCCGAACAACCTCGTTATCACCTCTTGGTAGTCACGTTAGGACGCAAAGGTTTAACGGACTCACCCCGGGAATCCGGCGGCCTCTACAGTAGACATTGATCGGGCGATGCCGGTGATTGGTTCAGTCACCTACAATTGATGTAGCAGGTGACTTGTCACCGTCACCTGCAATTTCATCAACAGATGCCATGTTCCAGTCGCCTACAATGGGAGCAGGAGGTGACGTATTCCCGCAGTAGACGCACTAGCTTCTACTTAAGATTGCATTACCAACAGCTGCATTAATCCGTGCAGCTGCCAGCTTTGCGGCCTTACGGCCCACGCGCACAGACTTTTTAGTTGCCATGTTAATTTTGGTCAAAACCAATTATAGAAATTTAAATCGGTATTTTGATCAAAACCAATTATAGAAATTTAAATCGGTATTTTGATCAAAACCAATAATTAAGTTACATAAGTATTATTTTCTATAAGAGGAATAATAAATATTATTTTCGATGAGAGAAAATAAATAAAGAAGCCAAAATTATTATCTTTATTAATTTTGACTTAAATGGTTCGAATATTACCAAATTCTGTAATATTGATTTAATAAGACATTAGCTCTATTGATTATTTGATTTAAGTCGAAATCAACCCCGCCAATAGTTATAAGACACGATTATGCGGTGCGCAAGGAGGCGCCATACCTAATAGGTTATAAATATAATATGTCCGGTAGAAGATAGAAGATCGTTACGTAGGAAACTAAATATATTAATACAGTTTTACTTTTCTTAATTCTAATTCTTTGAGTTACTTTTGATAGCTAAATCCCGTAAGCTACTTAAAAACCTTCCTCTGTACCCTTGTGTACATAAAATTCGAGGCACCACCTTCACTGTAATCAGTGCAAGGTGAACTAGTACTGATCAGTACTCCCGTTGCATTTATACCATAAAAAAATATGATGTCACTAAATTGAACCTTATAATTAAATGACAATAAACAAACGGGGAGTGTGGCGATACTGTAACGGGTGTATCGTTACATGATATTAACACTTAAACGTTGTTGCTCCGCGGTCCAGTCAGCGCTGGACGCGCGCAAAGAGAGAGATATGTAAGACTTTATTACATGTTTTGTATTGTATGTAATTAAGTTGGTAGATAATAAACAGAAACAGAAGAACTAATTGTATAAAAATACAGTTTGCTTTTAACCCTTATTAAAGCAAGTGTTTTAAAGAGAGTCTTCCTCTGCACGTATTAGTGTACCTGAAGTACCACTTGCACTGAAACAGTGCAAAGAAGACTTACACTAAAGCAGCACAAGTCGGCAGTGCCCCGTCACACCTGGTAGCACTTTGTAGTCCGTTTAAGGACTACAGTTCTATCATCTAACATGGACATGTCAGATAATAATGGAAATACGCATCACGTTTTGCGTGATAATTACTACTTCTTTCCAAGTGACATAGACAGGAGTGCAGTCGAACGAATGAGTTCGACCGTAGGGAATGATCCCATCCTGGCCATGCTGTCCGGTTTGGACAGAGATGCCCTCCATTCAGCCACCGCCAAGTTCATACAACATGAACTTGACGAGCGAAGAAGAAAATACCCTTGCTTAATCAGCAAGGCTCTAAACAGGCAGAATTGTTGAGGTTGCAACAGGTACAGACCCCAGTTTCTGGGATGACGCGCACGCGTCGTCCAAAAGCCTTAGAGATAGACATCTTTAAGTATAATGAAGCCAAAGAGGAGTCTTTTTATAAGATGGTTCGTAAATTGGACGATGCCATAAAGCTGTTCAGATCGTCGACGAGCAAATGCGACTTGCATTTGCTCGATCAAATTTGGTAGGTCGTGCCAAAACTTGGGCACTAGGCCTCAAGTTGCGCGACCCATATGTATATGGCTCGCTAGGGGCTTTTAAAGCCAGGCTCAAACGGACGTTTGAACCGCCTAGGGCTGAGTTCAGAGCACGATAAGAGCTTTTGCAACTCAAACAAGGCAAGCGTGACGTTCACGCTTATGCCCAGCATACGACTCTTAGCGATTTGTATCACGTACAATCCAAATCATGAGAACACGTTGTTTGCGCTGTTCATGCAAGGTCTTACAGATCGTCCCGTGAAGACCCATATGTTCCGCTTGGAATTGGATACGCTTGAAGAAGCAATATCCGTTGCGGAATTAGGAGGACTTTAGTTTGAGACAGGCTCAAGCTAGTTCGTCATCATATCGTCCTCCGAGACGCAAGATCTTGGAGGTTCAGAACCTATCGATCTTTCTTACGTCGAAAGCGAGAGACCTCGCTTTTCGAACAAAAAGCGATTGCAGTGATGCAGTCGCTGTCAGAAGTTAGGTCACCACGCGCATGAGTGTAGTGCCCCACCCCCAGTACCGAGGGGTTCTGAACGTACTTATGGACACAATGCTAAAAAGGGCAACGGTCCCGAGTCCGACGTTGTTGCGAAATCGCTACAGCGAGGCGGACCGCCAAAAAACGGTCGGGGTCAGTAGGGGCACAACGCCCTACTGATCCAGCAACCTCAAGAGAATTTGTTAATCTTTTGACGAAAGTTGCTCCAGACACACAGTCATTATGTGTCTCTGCACCTGGCGATGAGGTATCCCTCATCACCTTGAAGTCAAAAGTGACAAATGATTTGTCACTTAGTGCTGTGGGGCGTCGCCGTCGCCAGTCGCTAGAGGGCCGTAAGCTCAAATATGTTGAGCGCGACATCCCTCCAACGAGGATACAGTGCGTCTAACGACAGGCGCATCGATCAAATTAATAAATTGCGTAGTGAAATTTCACTACACGTTAAAAGATTTACAGTATGATGATGATTTCTTCGTTCTGGATTTGGATAAAAATTTTGATTTCATTCTAGGTATACCTTGGCTTAGCAAGTATGATCCAAGAATCAGCTGGCAGCATCGATCCGTAAAGATGCCTGCCACTTGTTCATCAGATGGTCATCTGTTGAACGTCTTGGAGCGTCCACAAGCGTGTGGATGTACTACGAGTGAGTGTGATGGCCTCACTTGTGATACGGTCGTTAGTACGACTGCACAAGATCACAGTGTGATTACAAATCACACTGTGGAGTCAGCTGCCGGCGGCTGTGCGAATGCACAGGCAACGCCGAAGGTCCACCACTCGAATAAGTCGATTGGATTGAGATATGAATGTACGCCTAGCGAGCGACATTCAAGGAAGATACCGGTTGCCCAAAAGGGGCAGAGAGTCGACCCGAACGTGATAGCGCAATAACAGTAGGAAGACGTCGAGGGAATAAGTCCCCCTATAGTTAAACTGAAGTGACGAGACTATAGCATCCCGAGGGATTATTCCCTCGGCAGCCTATGGATAAATCCCAGGAAGAAACCGAGACATTGAATGTCTTGGTTAATGACAGATCAAGAGTAGGCGCTTATACTCTTGATCTGTACGCGCCTCCGCAGTTAACTTCGGAGATGACTCAATTACCAACCCTAGAACACAAACGGTTCTTGTGAGATCTGCATAGTGGTAGAATCAAGCAGATCTGCGTACTCGTCACAGAGGACGAAAACCTAGACATTATTCGGCCAGCGGTAAGTTTTGCAGAGAACGAACGGGTTCTCAGCAGCTCATCGATGGACGAAGTGTCCTCGATATGAAGACTCGGATTGAGAAATACACTGCTCAATCTTGGGAGTCACTTGAGACAAATCCTTTATACAAAGATTTGATTGAATTCAGGGATGTATTACCTGTATCATTTCCATGCGAGTTGCCTAAGGATAAAGGCACCCAACATGAGATCGAGCTCAATGCAGCATTCAGTTTATTGAATGCGCGCACTATCTGCCACCCTCCTGTGGCCTTTCGCACACAGAAGGTCGGAGAGCTATGTGCGGAGTTTGACTTCCTTACATGGTCCGCTTTCAAACGAACGATAAAGAATTTATTGATCGCAAGTACTTGTTCACGAGGCAGTGGCCACTGCTTCATGACACAGTACTTCGAGCCCGGAACGGTACCGGCTCAAACGCCGATACCTAGAAAAGACGTAATCATAGATGGTATTCGTCCATAACCGGGCTATGGACGGAAAGACGGACGTGAAAGTTAATAAAACTCACGTCCGTCCGGTTTTTGCACTTATGCGAAAGCATAATTGTACGCAAATCTCAAGAAGTGTATATTAGCCGCAAGCGGAATACCACTTCTTGAGTGCATCGTCGGTAAACACGGCGTGCGACCTGATCCGGAAAAGATAAAGGCAATTACTGTAACGGGGCACTGCGACTTGTACTGTTTCAGTACAAGTCCACTTCACACTGCTTCAGATGTGAGTGGTGCCTCTCGTTAGGTGACGTACACTGTACGTATAGAGGAAGACTTCTCTTAAGGCAAGTTAGCTTAAGAGTGTAAAATGAAAACTGTATTAATATAGTTAAGTGTCTTGTTAATCTATCTTTGTAAATGTTGTCTTAACTATAAACTAATACTAAACATGTAAATGAATTCTTATCTATCTTATCTCGTAACTCTCTTTGATTACTTCTACAGCTGATTAGTCTGCGGAATAAATAGACATAATGGTCTATACCTATTTATGGATAAGAATTCAGGAAATTACTATTTAAAGTAATTTCCTCCAAATATTATCTACCTTTTGGATAATATTAATTAACAATCTTTTATTGTTAATTTCATGTAACGATACACCCCGTTACATCACCCCTCCCTTAAACGACAATCACTCTGAATGTCATTAGGTGGAGTGGTCGCTAAATGACCACTTAATTTTTAAAATGATTTTGATTGGTCAGATCCATCATTTTAAATTCCATCGCATGAAGGAACAATTCATGCGGGGTGAGGATAGTGTTGAACCTTCGGCTGCGGTTCGTGCAGCCGCGGGTGACGCATTGTTATCTCTTGCGGTAGACGTTCCGTCTACCGTAGTGTCTTCCACTCGCACAACACTTGGTGTTGCGAGTGCACGTGGTGATTCACCACGTGAGTACGACCCCTCTTTAGAGGTCGATTATGAGTGCGAGTCGGACGAAATGGCCGACTCGGGGAGGATGGAACAGTCGCCTGATACCCGTCAGGCGGCTGATTATGAGCCTTCGAATGAGA
>NC_090610.1:7538028-7557035 GCF_004359215.1 Bremia lactucae | reverse complement strand
TGTGGTCCTTGGACGGACTACAAAGTGCTACCAGGTGTAACGGGGCACTGCGACTTGTACTGTTTCAGTACAAGTCCACTTCACACTGCTTCAGATGTGAGTGGTGCCTCTCGTTAGGTGACGTACACTGTACGTATAGAGGAAGACTTCTCTTAAGGCAAGTTAGCTTAAGAGGGTAAAATGAAAACTGTATTAATATAGTTAAGTGTCTTGTTAATCTATCTTTGTAAATGTTGTCTTAACTATAAACTAATACTAAACATGTAAATGAAGTCTTATCTATCTTATCTCGTAACTCTCTTTGATTACTTCTACAGCTGATTAGTCTGCGGAATAAATAGACACAATGGTCTATACCTATTCATGGATAAGAATTCAGGAAATTACTATTTAAAGTAATTTCCTCCAAATATTATCTACCTTTTGGATAATATTAATTAACAACCTTTTATTGTTAATTTCATGTAACGATACACCCCGTTACAATTACCGACTGGCCAGTTCCGGTCGATGTCAAGGGATTTATAAAATTCCTTGGGTAAGCGGCTTACTCGCACAGTACTCAGGAAATTATGCCGAGATGATAGTTGACGGAGCGTGATATCGTAGTCCACAGTTAAGTCCTCATCAAGAATGCTATGGAGAGTCGGGGACTCATTTGACGATGGCATATGTACTTAAATTACAACTGTGAGGTCAACTTTTCGACCAAAAACCTCAAGAGTAAATGAAGATGAGTGCGGACACGCGGTGTCAACAATCGGATGGGAGATTGTATAATGGGCACACTTCTGTTGAGACCTCTTACGTGATGTGGTCTAAATTTGAAATGATATTCTCTATTTACTAATATAGGTAAAATCATTAAAGTCTTATCAATTTACAAGTAACACGCGTGCCAGCCTCCAGATAGAAATCAGGTGCCAGGTTGTATATTAAAGTATTTTTTGCGGTGCGGTATATTACATTTAAAATCATAAATGAAGGTCAATTCATCTATCGATCTAAAAGCGCTCCATGTCTTTCTTAGATATGCGCTGCGATTATCAAGAGTTAAAAGCCTCCTCAAGGCACATACTCTTGGGCTCTCGTCGCCCCTTGATTATAAGTATCACTAAGTTTCTTATACCAGGACTTTAAATGCTCCACGAGCCTTTGCGACTCTCCGAGTCGTTAGTTGCTTTGTTTCCTTAGACCAAGTGACTCTTTGAGCCTTTTAGTATTTATTTATCGTAAGGACCTTGGTAGCTCCTTACTCTGTAGCGGAGCTACTGCCCTTATTAAGTCAAAGCAAAATCTGTCGGCTTAATAAGTCACTTTTATTTTGTAGACCTGAATAAACCAACAGCTTAAAGAGTCGTACTAATCCTACGTTGAAGGTTTCTGATTCGTCAAATGAGGTGGCAACTAGTGTCCAATAGCTAATTCCTGATTAAGGTCTTCCGCTTTAAGTGAGCGGAGCGCAAGTTTTTTGAAAGGCACGTAACGCTTTTTAAAATGAGAAGGAAACTAAACTTTATACACATTTTAAAACGAAGGATACCTCACCGTTTTTTTCCGAAATATAGACTCTGCCACCAGATCTAAAGTTGGTAGCTGACACGCGTATTACACCATAAATCGGATATTACTAATCGAAAAAAGGAGGTAATATTGTCCCTCGGTGTTAGCACCCCATTCTGGTAATTTACAGCCGAAAATTTCCTGATCCACCCTTCTATGTCCGACTGTGACAACGAGTGGTCGGTGACTTGGTGGGAGATTTCATCATCCACATCAAAATCCTGAGGTTAATTGCTCAATCCCAGACACCAAAAAGGAAACGAAGACAAAATCCGACCCTACGTAGTTCTTTTAAGTTAATGACTACGTGAATACGATAGTTACACTTCTTATGAGAAAAAAATTGAGCTACCTGAGCCCACCACAGTAAGTGTGAAGACGAGCACCGAATCCGTTGCCAGATCAAGGTGTCCCGAATGCGCTAGCTGCGTTACGCAAAAAACACTGGGTCTAGCCCCTCGCTTCCCAACAAATCCGCTCGATGGCAACAAGGGCTAGAGGTCATAAAGAGAAGCAAGCTCTCCGCCGGTCTATGGCCATTGCGTCATTGCACGGCTGGTCCAATAGTTGATTTAACGACCAACGATCTACCGAGTCGCACCCTCGCTTTCTTCCAGCGGTGGTGGCCCATTTCGCTGGAAACGATCAGAGTGTGGTGTCCCGTGTAGATCTCGCGGAGCAGGCGTATGAGTAGAGTCTCCGTAATGCAGTACATTTCGAGACGTTGACACAGCAGGTGCGGTCGCAAACACAGCACCCGGTCTGGTTCGAACAAGCCACTGACCCGCTGTTGCAGCTTGTCGCGATGGTGCAGCCGGTAAATTTAGCGGGTGCTGTGCCAATGCAGGCGCGACCGATGCGCCTCACGAGTGTTGCTGGTAAGGACACGTCGTCCTGGAGGAACTCGAGGAAGGCATGAGCGTAAAGATGGAGTCAACGGGGTTGACGTCGGCTGACTAAACCGAGGCTACTGTGGAGCAGCAGCTGCTGCTCCATCGGCACTACTGCCGGCTGAGACACTACGTCGGTGATGGCGGCGACTGCTGATGCGGGCCAGACGGCACATTCAGCGCCATCTGCTCAACAAGTGATGAAGGTCAACGGTGAGTAGCTCTCGTTGAGTCGTTAGTCGCAATTACGCTTGGAAATAGCGTTTAATTCGTCTGACGTAGAACGTCAGATGTAGACGCATCGCGCTCAGATGGCCGGCGGACGAGCTATCACACAATGTGTATCACGCGCGCACTGAGATCATCCTCTGCGGGGATCACGACTCGAGGAGCGTCGTGCTTGTCGATCTAAAACAAGATGAGACAATTAGCGACCTAGTACCGCGAGACACGAGCGCGGACTGGAGTAGCGAGCTTGCTCAACCTAATAGGAGACAGATTCGCGCATTACTCAATGATCGATGCGTAGGCGGGTCCTTGCGATATGCATTTGCAATGTCGTTGCGTAGCAAAATCACTGCCGTCTCGTCGGTAGAGTGCATCCTCAGATGAGGATGCAACACACACCGCGCACTCATCGTCGTCACCATCATCTTCGACGTCAGCGGCGTGGTCAAGATCAGCCCACAGATTGTTATCCGGACGTCGCGAAAAAGCATCTGCGATGATGGTCGTTTCGTCCGGCTTGTAAAGCACGACAGAGCTCTACTCAGCGAAGTTCGACAGCCAGTGCGCCATACGCTGACTGGATGCGGCGTCTAGACAGCGGTGCGCAGCGGCGGGTTATCAGTGTACACAACGATCGCCTGTTCGCAAAGCAAGTACACTCGAAATTTCGCGAGTGCGTCCTCCATTGCAAGCAGCTTCTTGTCGTAGACGGGTAGTTGCGCTTGGCAGCCTTGAGCTGCCGAGACTGATAGCTAATAACCTTCGACGCCAGCGTCGTCGTGCTGCATGAATGCGAAATCGCTGGGATCACACACGACGAGGAACGGCTTGGAGCTATTAGCGAACATCAAGATGAGAGCTGTCGAGATACTCTTTTTCAGTGTGGCGAACACGTAGCAGTGCTCCTGTACCCAATCCTAGACGACATCTTTCTTAAGCAGTTGCGAGAGAGGTTAAATTGTCTTCGCGAAGTCTTTCGCGTATGGATGCAAGTAGTTGGCAAGGCCAAGCCACCGACAAAGCTCCTTCTGGTCGCGTGACACACAGCCGTTCAATCTCGCCAACATTGATGTGCAGCAGCTTGATCGATGTCTCTAGCAGTTGCGTGATGCAGTGTTTATCGCGGGGAGGCCTTGTCTCGGGAACCGCTCTTTGTCTGCGTTGACGGAAAAAAAATTGTAGCAGACAATACACGTCAATGTCTCGCGAATTTACAGTGCGATTAAGCAAGTCGACGTCCAAGTGCTGTCGGGCGGCCACAGCTTTCTAAAAATGCAATCGAACGATTTGCTGAGTTTGATCACCAGGAACTCATCGCTGCTCGCAAAGCCGTCGACATCGTAAGAGTACGATACTGGGCGACGTCGAATTGTGCGTCGGGACCTAACTCCACGATGTGTTGCATTCAAACAAGACACAGCACAACTTACTGAGGTACGCTTAGCGTGGATCCTCGTTGGCGTACCGTACGACCATACCGCCTAGCGACTCGCGGGTTTAAATCCGCCTGGACAGCAAATGAAGACTGTTAGTGTGGACAAAGTTGTTCGTCGCGATGGAATTGAGCAAAGTGCCAAACGTTCGTTTCCCCATCAGCAACATGTAAGCTTAACACGATAAAATTCTTGTCGCAGCTAGATTTGGCGACGTTCAACCGCGCTTGTTTTGCAGTTGCTTGTCCCTTCGGGCATATTGCCACCGGTGAACGCCCTGTTACGATTAGTAGGGTGGGCTGCACCTATTGGCGCTCGTAGTTTTTCGAAAACGAGGTGACACCAGCGTTGCCTGCTTCGACAGCTGCGACAACAGGAGGACGCACGCGGCACTCTGCCGAGGAATGACCGACTTTGAGACAGCAGAAGAACGTCAGAGCCTTCGATGCTGTCGTGCTCTTACCCGCGTCCGACTTCAAGTCGTGTCAGTCCAGGGTCGCTGCCACCGCTGCTGCAACGACCACGTCGATCTTCTTGATTAACGATTGGCTCTCAGAACGAGCCGCTTGTTTGGAGAGGACAAGCAGCGGACACTCTGTAGTCGTCTCGCAGTGCGATTACGAACGCCTCCTAAAGTGACGCGGGCGGTTTGCGCATGAGGTAGAAGCGTTAGCGACCCGCATTCATTTCCTGGATGCCTACTTGGAGTTTCGTGGCCATACCAATCAGGTGGGTGAGAGCGCACGACGCCAAATGTCGTGCGTGCTGAATATAGTCACGCATCGCTATATGGCCTTGCTTTATCGCGAGTAAGGCCGATGGGTGTTGCACTTCATTTTGCGGCGACTCGAACTCCAGCCGCAAGTAATCCTTTAGGGAATATGTGGTCGGGGAGCTGTCAAGGTCGGCGACCAGACGGCCGAGAGCCTACCCTCTCAGTGATCTTCGTGGTGCGAAATGCATTCGCCCCAGCTCAGTCGATAGCTGGCGTCTTTCGTTAGCGATGTCGACTTTACAGAGCCACCGAACCATTAATCGGTTGCTGGTGCCCTAGCCGCGGTCGTGCGCTAATTTGTTCGGAAAATTTGCTGAGTACGGAAGCGAACGCGGAGAACTTATCCAAGCCGGAGGAGTTGGCCATGCACGCGAGAGCGTCCGACTCTTGCAATGTAAGGTGAGACCAATCACGGTATACCATCAGCGTATATGGTAGTCGTACTTATGTCGTTAGACGGACTACGAAGTGCTACCAGGTGTCACGAAACTTAGGCTCCGTGCTTTAGCTTACACTGAATGCTGTTGAGGAAACGTGGAAGAGCGCACAAGAACCACTTGTGCGCAAAAAGGTAATTTCAACTCTGCCGTCTTTAATTATTAGAAATGCTAGAGAGTCGTAGCGAGCGAAAGTGAGAGAATCTAGACGTCCTAGAAGCGATTGCCAGCTACTTCTACAATGAGAATTTTAATATCGCAATAATTCTAATTTAGAATCGCATCTAAATGAGTAATAAGTGTAGACCCCATTATAGTCACCTTATTGACGAGTTTTATATAGCTGTTCGCTATAATTACTCTGTGACATTACAAACGCTTCGCCTCTCGCAGTAACCGACTGAGGTCTCTGCTATCTCTGTGCAGAGACCATCCACTTCATAGAGGCCGGTCATTCATCTTCACAATCAAACAGTTTCTTAACCTTACAATGCTCTCTACGAGAGATGAAGAGTTACTCAACTCGAGGTCATCATCCAGTGAACGTTTACGCGTAACTCCACGGGCATCAAACGGGCATCACCAGGTATACCTTGGTGTATCGCCATCATTGTCTTTGCCGACAGTTAGTGAGGTGCCATCGCGTCCATCCTCACTCGGTGGGTTCTTACGTGCCCCTCCACGTACACCAAAGAGATCGCACCCATGATGACTCGGTCAAAGTCGTGAATGTTTTCAGAATTTATTGATTCTTCATCACAACGAGTATCCTCAAACGAAGTAAGATTTCACTAACAGTCAACGAGTCACGCTCGATACTAATGTATTGGCGGCCTCAATCAGTGGCTTGCGCCTTTTTGTCTAGAAGGTGGATTCATGATTGGCCCAGCATCGCTAGGAACAATGCGCGTTGCGCCTAGAGACCTAGACCTCCAACCAATACATGGCTCACGGTATTCAAGAAAGGCTATACCAAGGATGAAACCATATTTTAAATCCAAATCCAGGACAATATAGCGTTCAATACAGCCGAAGTCTAAGACCTTACACCTAAGTCCAGTAGATTATAGGACGTTGACACGAGTCCCACTCAATACGCGATCAGTGACAAAAATACATTTATGCACATTAAGTGCCTCATCTATCGGTGAGTTGTTTCAAGACAACGACGTCGAGCATAATTGCAAGACGCTCCTGAGTCAATAAAAATCGACGATGGCTTTTCAAAGCCCTTCACAGTTGCCCTGGCGACTAAACCTGTCTTGTCTACACCCTCTTTGCCATTAGGGACAGAACTTATCTGGCTAAGCTCTGCTTATCTCCACCCCCTAGAGGTTCCACATAGCCTAGTTCTCCCCCGGTAGGGCGCCTCGCGCCTACTTGAGTATCGGCGATTTCTGCGCAAAACCAGATTCTGGCATGAGTCGAGGGTACTGTCTTACGAGCTTTGTGCAGGTTGCGCAATGGACACACCGGACGCAAGTGCCTCGGCTACCGCATATCGTAACTTTCTGAATGTGAGGGTGCTGTTTTACAGCTTAAAGTTCCGCATTCTTTTTTCACAGCGAGTGAGGTTCATTGGTTCTGACCTGTTAGACCATCAAGATGTACCCATCCGTACCGTTGCAAGCGGTCATTAAGTTAAACGCAGCGCTCAACGCAAGGTCAACAGCCGCTTCAAATGTAGCGGGGTGGGCTCGGATGATTTCTGTCCTGGCCACGTATGTATGAAAAGTTCGCAACTTACGGTCAACTTCTGAGCATAAAATGCCGGATATTTCTTTCCTGACAGAAAGAAGAGCGCACGCAATCAGCCAGATTAGACGGAATAAACACGTAGGACGATTGCTGTTTTAGCGTGTGCCACGTGGAAAAAGCGACGTCTACAGACGTGGTGCATGTCTGGCTCTGCCATCGAGTTTCGAAATAGTCAAGCCAGCTTTCAGCTGCACTATTCCGAGCATAGCTGAGCTTTAGGCCATTTCACCTTTTTAATTCAAAGACGGAGAGTTTCTCCTTATTTGCTTTCACATCTCTTAGCAACAAGACATGAGACCAAGCCCTTAGGTTTAGTATCAGGTACTGAAATTTACGGAGTAAACGTGGATGCTGCCAAATTTACATGGACCTGCCCAAAAAGGGTAGACTAATAGTGCATAAAGGCATCGAGCCGCGCACTAAGCTCATCTGTGCCCTAAGAGAAGATAATATCCATTTGCTCATTCCAACTAAAGATTAGTTCTCGTAGAAGCTAAACGTTGAGCCTCTGAAAGGTTCGGGAGCCGTTCCATCCCCACAGAGGATCCGTATATATAAAAACTCAGTTATAGATTGACTACAAGTGCTACCAAGTGTAGTGGAACTACCTTACTCCATAAGTCAGAGAAAGACTTATAGGCTTAAAGAGCCGCTTAGTTCTATGTAACAGAAGAAACTTGCGAGTTGGCGACTTGAATTAGCTTCAGGATCTTATCGAGTCCTGATTTAAGTGATTTGTTGATTCAAGTGGCAACTGCTGCCCAAAAACATCAAACTTATCAAGGACTGTAACTTTTAGTGATCGCAGCGCATGCCTTAGAAAGGCGCGAAACACGTTATGAAAAAAAAAGGAAACGGAGTTGCGAGTGTAAAAAACATTACCGTTATTACTCTAATGTAGACCCTGCCACTATATATTTACACGTGCATTACACCATTGTATAATTTGGTATTTACGGAAAGAAGTTACTCGAGAAAATTATTCTTGGGTGTGTGATGTAATGGAGCACTTTCCGCTAGTTCTACCTTAGAATTAAGTTCCTACGTATTGCTATCTTCTGGGGTGATACCGCCAAACTAGTGGGTACTGGTGTAACAACCAAAAGTTGTTTGCGAAGATGCTCGATTCTTCCGAACCATTTGCTGAGGAGTGAATCAGATCATAATGACGATGCTGGGGATGCTAACATGCATCTCCAGGAACAAAGTGATCTTAAAATTCACTCGAAAGGATGTTAGCTCGAATGCTAACATTAGTCAAAGGGATAGGGACCGCAATACGACGCGTGACGCTCCCTGGAAAAATGCTTGGTTGCCCACGAGGGGCAACTTAATTCGCTGCTCTAGAATAATTAAAGAATGATACAAAATTCAGTTGAACGACTTATTTAGGCTCCATAGCACGAACGCAATTTCATTGTCGACATCGATGGTACACTGGTAAGCGTTCCAAGGATGTGAATCCCTTGTTTCAAGCTAACAATACTTTTGTACAGAGTACTAAGCGTAGCCGCGAGGCCTGGCTAGATAAGCTGGTTACGGTACGTGATCGATTTAAATCAAAATCTATAATCGGTGCACGCTAGAAATTGCACCATTTATCTAAAGAAGCAGGGTTACATTGCCTCTCGTGGGGAGACCCATGTCCTGCTGCGTCGTGGACGCAATCTGTGCACGTAGGGGAGGCGAGCTCCCTAAAGAATTCTTATTCGAGAGCTTGCTTACTTCTTAGATGCACAAGGGGTTGATAATTTGCAATCCCTTTATGAGGGATCGAAGCGTCTCTTATGGTCCATGTAGATCGAACGACGATCTCATCGTACTGTATGATGAGACCCGTAACATCTATCTGTAGATGTAAGGGAGGCTCATAATATCATTCGCACCCCTGCCATCGAACGAGACAACTCGTTCGAGCACCCGTCACCTCGCAGTGGTTCCAAAAGCGCTTAACAAGGAAGCGTTTTTGCCTAGTTGAGTCCATCAATAGATGATGCGGAGAATAAACTGATTCCGGCTTACTCGTTGCCCGACTGTTTCTCGACATTACAGTCGCGTCCTCCCGCTATCGCCAGAGGACGTGGATCATGAGCGTGATCATCGTCATGACTCACAATCATAATCACGGTGAAGAGTACTGTATCGATCGGACAGAAAACCGAGCGAGAATTGAGTTCGACCAATCGGCGCTTCAAGCCCTTCACAACGAGATGGTGACAGTTCGCCACAACATTTCGTATTTGAAGGATAAACTGATACGTCTGAGCCGGTGCCATAAGTCTCGGACGGATACTTAAGAACTTTCCGGTGTGGTTTATAACCCGTAGAAGCCTCGAACTGGTATTACGAGCGAAGGCGTCCGACGTAAAACGAAGTGTGCGTGCCAATCTTACGAGGCAGCTCGATCGTGTATGCATTACTTGGCGGCGCAACTACATGCAACGGGCCTTATACTTGAACAGTAATTGATTACTGCCCACATTCGTCACTACGCGTTTAAGTTGATTTACCGTGGACGGTAGGATTAGATCATAACTTAAAATAAAAGAACGTTTGCTTGTTTATTTTGGTCAGCGTTTCGATTCTGTCGGTCCACAGCATCAGCAATGAAATCTGCACGAATCAGACCACAGATTTCCAGGCCAGCAGGAATTCACCTGCTGACTCGATATTGTTTTGTTTTCAGTACGCCCGGTGCGAACTACGGAAACAACATTCTCCTCTTCATTGAGAGTGTCATTTTACTCACTGGTATTGTCATTGTCGATGCTGAGTATATCAGCATCGTCGTTATCAAAGTCAGCAATTGCCTCTTTGCTATTGCTCAGCTAGTCTTCTTCGATGTTGATTAGATCAACGTCGGTATCTTTCACATTAACTGGCGACTTAATGTGGGATGAGCAAGAACCAGATTGTACTTTGTTTGAGCGAGTTTCCCCCTTGAAGTAAAGTTACAGTTAACGAGGTGAGAATGCGTCGATAACGTAGGCTATTCACGAGGAAAGGTGTATGCTATATTGAGTTTGCGCCGAATTGCTGATGAAAAATTCTGCCATCTGCAAGAACTCACTCCAATTCGTAAACGAGTGGACGTATCCTTTAGGTATATCTTCGAGGACGTCCTGTGTGGCCATCTGTTTTGGATTGGTCAGGTGTTGACATCTTCCAGCGTGTTTGAAGGGAAAGGAACACGGATTGCTAAAAAAAGTTCCGTGAACCGGGGATTTTGATTCGAAACCAGTTCATGAGGTAACCCATGTAATTGACATATCGTGTCGATAAAGACCCGAGCACAGTCTTCGGCTATTGTCGACTCCGGGACTGCAACAAGATATACCATTTTGCTGAACGATCTACGAAAACAAGAATACCATTTATAAGCATCTATCGGGAAACCCGAAGACAAGTCCGTTAATACGGACTGCCAACACTCTGTCGAAATAAATCGGGTTTTTAACGAAGCACGAGATAAAGAACAAGGCTTCACTCGTTGAGTACTTGCGCACGAACTTCCAAGGCCTTTAGAAGTCGCTACTTACTGTGAGGCAAGCCTTCTCACGTCCACGATGTGCAGTTATTGGTCCATCGTGACATGCGCAAACGCAAATCATTGTGAGTAATATGACGACACGAGGTATGTCGCCAGAAATGGCTGTATAACTTAGCAAGTCATTGCGTGTTGTGTATCGATCTGATAAAAATCGATCAATGTTGACTATTCCTTTAGGATTTGTGATGGATTTTTGAGGATACTTATCAAACCTTTAAGAGCCTTGTCTTCGTTATATGCTCTTATAACGTCGTCAAGTAATGTTGACGACGGACCCCTAGGCATTGGTGTTGCAACAGTGGGCTTATCCACACTGTTAGTTGGTGCAGCCAGGTTGGCGCGAAATCACTCAGCGACGACATTAAATCGTTTCGTTTAGATTTATATTCCACGGGACGTTTTACTTCGGGAAGAAAGACAACCAGCTCTCCATTCTTTTGAAAAGGTGTGTACGGCCGTTCATAAAGACGCATGGTCCGTGTAAACAATGAATGGACTATTTCCTAAAAAATAGACCCGAAACTTAGCCAATGCATATTTCATGGCAAGAAGTTCCTTGTGATGCACTGGATAGTTATAGTGTCCTGGTTAAAGCTGACGCGCAAACGAAGCGCCTGCGCCATCTGTATCGTACTACAGCCGAATGCAAAATCGCGGGCGTCATAGACCATCCGTCTTGGTCTGTCTTGGTCTGCAATTGCCATTATCCGTTATTGTTCCAAGCTTTGCTTCAGAGAATCGCTGACATTCAGCGATCTATGACCATACAACATTTCTCTTTGACAAATAAGAAAGAAGTAGGCATAGTTGCGCGAGTACCTTGCAATTACGCCGCTAGGCCGAGGAACTTTATAAGTCCCTTTTCATCGACGAGCACAGGCCAGTCGGTTATCGCCTTGATCTTTTCAGGATCATGGTGTACGCCGTGTACCCAAGAAGTGATATTTCGCTTGCAGCGAATATACACTTCTTGAGATTTGAATACAACTTTTGCTTACGCATAAGTGTAAGAACCTTGATAACGTGAATACGATGTACTTCAACGACAAACATTCCGTTTATGGCTATGCTAAACGAAGACATTATCTAAATAACTCGGTGCAAAATCTCGCACCGATCTCGACAGATTGGTTACACATTGGTCGATTGTAGCAGGGGTCTTGAGGCATAACTAGCCTCTCCCAAGCATACAACTTGGGGTGCTTGCTGATGTGAACGGGATCCATCCTTCAATGACAACGTCCTTTAGTGGCGTATGAGCCGGTACTGTTGCAGCATTCAATTTATTAGGTGCATCCAAAATCTGCCACTCTCCTGTTGGCTACGCACACAGAAGGTCGGATAGATATGTGGGGAGGTTGACTCCCTCACATGATCTGCTGCTAAGCGATCCTCCCCTTGGTCACGAGGCAGTGGTTAATGCTTCACGATACAGTTCCTCGAACCTGGTATCAGGTCGATCTCGTGTCGAGTACCTTTATCTATCGGCAACTTGCACGGTACTAATTCAGGGAATCCATACTTCAATACTATTATTTTATATATAGAGGGTTCGTCTTCAAAGCCTCCCAGGATTGGGACGTAAAATGTTCAATCGAGTATTCACATCGAGGACTCTTTCGTCCATCGAGGAGCTACTGAGAATCTGTTCGTTCTCAGGAAATACTATTTTCGACCGAACATCGGCCACATAGTTGTCATCTTTGACAAGTACGCAGATATGCTTGACTAACCCACAAACCAGATCACGCAACAACCGTTTCGGTTCATGCGTTGGCAATTGAGTTATCTCCGAAGTTAACTTCAGAGGCGCTATCGTGTACAAGTGCCTACACTTGATCCATTGTTTACGAAGACATTTATTGTCTCAGTTTCCTCTTTAAAACTAAAGCCAAAGGTACCTGGGAACTTTTGACCACAGATTTCTGGGGGCTTCTTCCCGCAGAGTCTTGAATTTTCATTCCCTCATAGTCTTTGGGACTCTTCCCTCCATTTTTTTTAAAGTAACCTCCCGAACTGCCTCTACGATCGACTCCCCAGTCGATCTAAGACTTCGCACTGTCTTTATAGCCAGGCGTTTTGCACTTACTTGGATATCGCTCCGTAGGAAAGCATCTTGTCCCGATCCATCCGACTTATTCGAGTGGACGACCTTCGACACTGCATGTGCTTATGCACAGCCGTCGGTATATAACTTCAGAGTGTGACGGATTGTCACACTGAGGTCTTGTGCAGTCGTACAAACAACCGGACCACAGTGCGACTATCGGACTCACTCGTGGGATATCCAGACGCTTGTGGAGTCTCCGAGACGTTCATCAGATCGCCACCTTATGAACAAGAGACAGACATCGTACCGAATTATGGCTCGTACTCTTTGAGCCATATTCAAGGATCACATCATCCACATCCAGTACGATAAAATCATCATTGTACTGTTTTCCCTTTACCCTTTAAAGTGTATTGGATGCCAACAACACGTTTCTTGATTGTTACAGATGCGCCTGTCGCTAGTCGCAAAGTTATCCTCGTTAGAAGAATATCGCGCTCAATCAATTCGGGTCTGCGATCTTCTAGCGATTAGCGGTCGATCGACGCCCCACAATCGACTAGGGCTTTAAGTGGCAATTTATTTGCCACTATAATTTACAAGCTGATGAAATTAACCTCATCATCTAAGGCAGTTACACACAATGTTTGTGTGTAAGGAGCAACTTTAATCATAACACCTACAAAATCCTCCTGACGTTGCTGAATCAGCAGGACGCTCCGCTGCAACTGCTCTCACCATTTTGACGATACCCCTCGCCGTTGTAATTTCGCAACAGCATCGGTTCCGCGTCATCCGCTATTCTTATCGGGAAGTTTATCGTCTCAATCAAATTTGGTAGATCGTGCCAAAACTTGAGCTCTCTACATTCATAGGCTTAGTGCCCCATCTTTTGACAACGATTGCAACTTTGCGATTGCTTAAAACTAGTAGAGCGAGATTTCTCGCTCCTACATACGAGAGTTCCATAGGTTCTGGACCTCCGTTTTTCTTGTCGTCTCCATGGGCGATAGGAACCTAAGTGGACGAAAATCTGGCACTCAGGTTCCGCTATAGAGATAGCTTGGCCTAAAGTCTCTAAATTAAATCTATTTAAAGGACTTAGAATTTACCTTTAGTAGCGAAGACTTTTTAGCTTCTTCAAACTTCCTCTTCACGTCGTGTACGTTAAGTAGTCAAAGCACCCCACATTCACTGTAATCAGTGTAGCTTGACTAGTATTATTATCAGTACTAGCAAAAGGTATCCCGTTACACCTGGTAGCACTTTGTAGTCCGTTCGAAGGCCTACGCACGTTCCATCAAATGTGGACATGTTTGATGAATAAGGAGGGAGCTTTTAAGCCCTTCAAGTAGGCTATCACGCAACACGTAAGAAGTTCACTCATTTGAGTTTGGTCGAACTTCGACGCTGCCTGTGCTTGTGCACAGCCGTCGGGATCTAGCTCCACAGTGTGTTGGGTATTACACTGAGGTCTTGTGCAGTCATGCTAACGACCGACCCATAAGTGAGGCCATCGCACTCACTCGTAGTAATCCACACGCTTATGGTCGCTCCAAGACGTTCATCAGTTGGTCATCTGATGAACAAGATACAGGCATCGTCACGGCTGGATGCTGCCAATTTATACATGGCTCGTAATTTCTGAGCCATGGTAATCCAAGGATTACATCAAATTTGTCATCCAAATCGAGTACGATGAAATCATCATCAAATTGTTTTCCCTTTAACGTGTATTGGATACAAACTCCACGTTTCTTTACCGTTTCAGATGCACCTGTTGCTAGGGGCAGTGTCATGCTCGTTAGAGGAATATCGCGCTCAATTAATTTAAGTCTGCGATTTTCGAGCATTGGCGTCTAATAAATTTATTCTACGCCCCACAATCGACTACGATCTAGGTTTTTCATAATGTCTATTGCAGACAGCCTTTTTTCTTTTTTGGATGCTGCCCTGTAGGGAGCATCTTTGGCTCGGCCCACTCGGCCTATTCGAATGGTGGACTCTCGGCGCTGCGTATGCTTGTTCACAGCCGCCGGTGTTTAACTTCACAGTGTGTTGTGTTGTCGAACTGAGGTCTTGTAAAAACAGAACCCTAAGCGATATCATCGCACTCATTTGTAGTACATCCACACGCTTTAGGACACTTCAAGACATTCGTCAGATGGCCATCTGATGAACTAAAGCCAGGGACCTTAATAGATCGATGCCAGCAAATTATGCATAGCTTGTATATTCTGAGCCATGGTGACCCAGGATGACATCAAATTTGTCATTCAAAACCAGTACGGCGAAGTGATCACCATTTTTTGACGGCCCGCCCCAACGTTGCGATATCGCAATAGCGTCGGACCCGCGACCTCTGCTTTTCCTTGCGGGAGGTCGATCGTTTGGCTCAGTGTTTGTTGGCACTGAACGTGGGGCACTACGCTTATAGGCGTAATGCCCTGTCTTCTGGTAGCGCATCTTTGCAATCACTTGTAAATTGTAGAGCGACAATTCTCGCTATTTCAACATAAGGTAGGTTAATTGGTTCGGGGCCTCTTATCTCTTATCGTCTCGGTGGACGATTAAAACTCGAATGGACTAAAGCCTATTTCAGGAGGAAGTCCTCCTGTTCTCCTATGATCAAGCGTCTCTAATTCGAAGCTAAAGAGGCGAGCCTTGACGGGACCATCCGCAAAGACCCTTGATGAACACAATAATAGATATTTGTTCATCAATGGGTTTACACACGATACAACTCAATAGGAATAGTGCATGTTGCGTAAGCGGGAATGCCATGCTTACCCTGCTTCAAATCCGGGAGAGCTGCTCAAGCCCTGAAATTTAGCACGTGGTAGCTCAAATGTCTGTACACGGGTCTTAGACCCCATGCGACCAATAAACGGGTCGTGAAGCTTGAGCCAGAAGATCCAAGTTTTTTTTGGCACATCCGGCCAAGTTGGATATGCCGAATTTGCTTTCGTCGCATAATCCTCGATGTAATGAGCCTCGATGGCATCGCCAAGCTCGACAACATCTTAACAAGGTATCCTTTGAACTAGACATTTTATATATACAAGCTTTCGGGTCGATGCGCATGAGTCGGCCCCGCAGC
The DNA here is from genome assembly GCF_004359215.1 of Bremia lactucae. Taxonomy (NCBI): domain Eukaryota; phylum Oomycota; class Peronosporomycetes; order Peronosporales; family Peronosporaceae; genus Bremia; species Bremia lactucae. Next base: position 7,541,251 of record NC_090610.1, on the reverse strand, counting down.
AGCATGCGAATGTTGCTGTGTCAACACTTCCAGCAGTTGAGCACCTTGTTCACTCAACTGCTCTACCTGTTGAGCGCGCTGGTGTAGCAAGTTTACTATTTTCTCGAGCCGCGTCGATTTAATGCTGAATGAAAATCGTCGTTTAGTAGGGCGGACAACATTGTGCTAACGGCTGGACCACCAATGGTCGAACTCAGGTTCGACCTCATTCCATTCGAGGTCACTCAAGTGAATAAATCTCTCACGCGTAGCGTAGAAGCCTTCAGCGGGGCATAGAAGCTCTCTTCGTCTGTTTTCAACAGATTCATATTGGATGGTACGTACGTGATCGTTGTACGGACCACTAAAGGCTATCAGGTGTAGCGGGGCACCTTTCGCTAGTATTGCCTCAGTAATAGTCAACCTACAATAATAAAAGTGCAAATAATCGCCTCCAAATACGATGTGCAGATGAAGGGCTTTAAGTTGCTTAGCGTGGCTTAGCAGCTGTAGGTTAATAATATTAAGGAATGCATAAATATGGAAAAACTAAAAAATTTAATCATATATTTAAGTTCCTTGGTACTAATACTTATTTTATAGTCCTGACTTAATATTTTTGTATGAAGTTATGTAAAGTGACTCGTTGCTCACCGCCCAGTCGCGCGTCTAGCAGCAATTGGCGGGGTTGATTTAAACAAGTTGGGGAGTATACCTTAGAATAAAATAGGGAATAGTCCCACAATACTCGAGAGAATAAGCCTTCAGAAGCTGAGGGAATTAGTTCCCGGAAATCTGCAGAAATAAGTTCCCGGGAAGAAATTGAGACGTTAAATGTCTTTCTAAATGACGAAGCAAGCGCTTTTATACTTGATCTGATATCGCTTCCGAAGTTAAATTCAGAGATAACTTATTTGCAATGCTCGAATCGAAACGTTTCTTGTGTGATCTGCTTAGTGGCAAAGCCAAGCCGATCTGCATATTCGGTCGGCAATAATAATAGTAATTCCTGAGAGCGAACGATTTCTTAGCAGCTCATCGATGGACGAAAGTGTCCTCGATGAGGAGACTCGGATTGAACGTTTTACGTTCCAATCCTGGGGATTTTAGAAGACGAATCCTTATCTAAGGATTTGAACGAATTCAAGAATGCATTACCTGAATCCGTTCCGTACGAGTTGCCTTAGGATAAAGGCACTCGACATGAAATCGACCTAATACCAGGTTCAAAATACTGTGTCATACAGCGAGTGGTCATTGCCTCGTGAACAAGTATTAGCGATCGACAAATTCTTTGCCGATCGCTTAGTAGCGGGCCATATGAGGGGTCAACCGCCCACCTAGCCTTCAGACTTTCTGTATGCGTAGAGCAACATGAGAATGGCGGGTTGTGCATGCGTTCAATAAGCTCAATGCTGCTACGGGACCAATTCAAACGCCGATACCACAAAAATACGAAATCATTGGCGGTATGTCAAAGAGTACCATCCTTTATTCAACGGATCTGATGGATGGATTCCATCAGATTCGTGAACGGTTATCCCGTTCACAGAAGTAAGCACCCCAAGCGGAATGCTTCGTGAATGGTCAGTAATGCCATAGAGGCTAAGTAATACCCCTGCAACATTCACCGGCTGTGTAATTAATCTGTTAAGATCGTGCGGGATTTTGCACCAAGCCATTTTGATGATGTCTTCGTTCGTAGCAGGGCCATGAACGCAAAGTTGGATGTTGAAGTGTAAGCATAAACTGTATGCAAATCTCAAGAAGTGTATATTCGCGCAAGCGAATATACACTCCTTGGGTGCATCGTGGGAAAGCCTGGTGTACGCCCTCATCCGGAAAAAATAAAGGCGACCACCGACTGGCCTGTGCTAGTCGATGTAAAGGGACTTCAAAAGTTTCTCGACGTAGCGGCTTACTTATATAAACACTTCCGCAACTATGCCGACATTACGGTGCATCTTTGTTCTTTGTTAAAGGCAAATGCAAATGGTCATGGAACGCGATTGTCAGCGTTCCTTGAAAAGTATCAAGCAAAGCTTGATGCAATCGCTGATCTTGGTGGTTGCAACACCAATAAAACAGAATAATTCCTGTGGTCTGCGACGCAAGCGATTTTGCAATTGGCTATGCGTTTATGCAATATGCAATATGACACAGACGCCGCAGCGCGCGTCGTCTGCGATGTGTCGCATCAACTCAACGAGTTGAGCGTAGCTATCCGGTGCATGATAAAGAACTCCTACCGTGAATCATGCACTGGCTAAGTTTTGAGTTGTCTGTTAGGAGGCAGACCGTTCCTTGTTTACACGGACCATCCCTCTTTTCCCACTGGCGTTATAATTACACAAATCTCGCAAGGAATGGCGAGACGGTTGTATCTCTTCGCGCGGAGTATGCTTTTCCGTGGAATATGAATCAGGACTACTTAATGTCGTCGCTAATGTTTTTAAGCCGGATGCGCCAACTACCAGTGTGGATAAGCCAATTGTTGCAACACTAATGTCAAGTGTTTCGTCGCCAACATTACTTGACGACGTCAGAAGAGCTTTTAAAGAAGATTTGGCTCTAAAAAGTTTGATGGATCACCTCATAGATCCATAACAACAATCGCTAAAGGGATCGTCAACACTAAATCCATCCTTATCAGCTCGATGCAAAACATGCAATGGCTTACTCCTATTAAACAGCCATTGCTGGCGACATACTTCGTGTCGTAATATGTCGTCAGCAATGGCTGTTTAGTAAGTGGTCATCGTGAACATGAGAAGACTTACCTCACCGTTAGTCGCATTTTACTGGTCTTGCCAGTGTTACTGCGCGCGCACGTACGTGTGTGCCTGCAAAATTTGTCAACGAGTCCTTCATCCTGTGATCTAACACAACATCTCCTTGTTTTGGCAGACTTTGAAGTCCTTATCACTGTACTTCGTCTTCGGGTTTTCTGAAGACGCTCACAAGAAGTATGGAATTCTTATGTTCGTAGGTCGTTTCAACAAGATGATTCGTCGTATTATGCAGTCTCGGACTCGATCATAGCCGAAGGCTGTTCTCTTGGTTCTATCCAGCCACTCTTTACGCGTATCGCTTGGGTTCTATTCGATGTAAGAGAAATATCGCTAGCTCCCATGAGCAAATGATTGTATGACACAATATGTCGACTCTATGGGTTACCCTGTGAACTGGTTTCGGATCGAGATTCCTGGTTCAGAATTGGCAACCCGTGCTTCGTTCACTCAAT
>NC_090610.1:7526224-7537928 GCF_004359215.1 Bremia lactucae | reverse complement strand
GGTTGTTGACTGCTATTGACTGATGGGGTTCATCAGATGGCATGGGTCCAATGGCGTGCGTGAAAACGGCGTTTGTATAAAAGGTGTGTCCGATGGCGTTTGTATGACGACGTTGTCCTGCTGACAATTATAAAAAATGTTTTCTCGATGACTACTACGCCGGTGACTGGGCGATGACGACTGTACGACTACATTGGTCTGATGATAATCGTCGATAACCTATGTACGACGGTGATTGATGAAGACGATTGTTCGACTGAATCTGTCCGATAGCGTTTGTACGACGGTGATTGCCAATGACGATTGTTTGACTGCTTATGACTGATGGAGTGTATCGGATGGCATGTGTCCGATAGCGTGTATCAAACTGGCGTTTGTATAAAGCGTATATCCGATGCCGTTTGTACGACGATCTTTCTTGATGGCGCCTAGACGACGGTGATTGTCCGATTACAGATGTTCGACTGCAATTGTTCGACGGCGTTACTATGACAGTGACAGTCCGACGACGATTGTTGACTGCTATTGACTGATGGGGTTCATCGGATAGCATGGGCCAATCGCGTGCGCGAAAACGGCGTTTGTATAAAAGTGTGTCCGATGGCGTTTGTATGACGACGTTTTCCGCTGACAATTATACGACAGTGTTTTCTCGATGACTACTGTACGCCGGTGATTGGGGGATGACGACTGTACGACTACATTAGTCTGATAATGATTGTCGATAACCTATGTACGACGGTGATTGTTGAAAGACCATTGTTCGACTGCATCTGTCCGATGGCGTTTGTACGACGGTGATTGTCCAATGACGATTGTTTGAATGCTTATGACTGATGGAATGTATCGGATGGCATGTGTCCGATAGCGTGTATCAAAATGGCGTTTGGGTAAAACGTACATCCGATGCCGTTTGTACGACGATGTCTCTTGATGGCGCTTATACGACGGTGATTATCCGATCACGGATGTTCGACTGCAATTGTTCGACGGCGTTTCTATGACAGTGACAGTCCGATGACGGTTGTTGACTGCTTTTGACTGATGGGGTTCATCGGATGGCATGGGTCCAATCGCGTGCGCGAAAACGGCGTTTGTATAAAAAGTGTGTCCGATGGCGTTTGTATGACGACGTTTTCCTGCTGACAATTAAAAAAAATGTTTTCTCGATGACTGCTGTACGGCGGTGATTGGGCGATGACGATTGTACGACTAATTTGGTCTAATGATGATTGTCGATATCCTATGTACGACGGTGATTGATGAAAGACGATTGTTCGATTGCATCTGTCCGATGGCGTTTGTACGACGGTGATTGTCCAATGACGATTGTTTGACTGCTTATGACTGATGGAGTGTATCGGATGGCATGTGTCAGATAGCGTGTATCAAACTGGCGTTTGTGTAATGTGTATATCCGATGCCGCTTGTACGACGATGTTTCTTGATGGCGCCTATACGACGGTGATTGTCCGATTACGGATGTTCGACTGCAATTGTTCGACGGCGTTTCTATGACAGTGACAGTCCGATGACGGTTGTTGACTGCTTATGACTGATGGGGTTCATCGAATAGCATGGGTCCACTGGCGTGCGTGAAAACGGCGTTTGTATAAAAGGTGTGTCCGATGGCGTTTGTATGACGACGTTTTCCTGCTGACAACTATAAGAAATGTTTTCTCGATGACTGCTGTACGGCGGTGATTGGGCGATGACGATTGTACGACTAATTTGGTCTAATGATGATTGTCGATATCCTATGTACGACGGTGATTGATGAAAGACGATTGTTCGATTGCATCTGTCCGATGGTGTTTGTACGACGTTGATTGCCAATGACGATTGTTTGACTGCTTTTGACTGATGGAGTGTATAGGATGGCATGTGTCCGATAGCGTGTGTTAAACTGGCGTTTGTAAAAAAGGTGTGTCCGATGGCGTTCGTATGACGACGCTTCTCCGCTGACAATTGTACGACAGTGTTTTCTCAATGACTACTGTACTCCGGTGATTGGGCGATGACGATTGTACGACTACATTAGTCCGATAATGATTGTCGAATAACTTATAGACGACGATGATTGTTGATGACGATTGTTCGACTGCGTTTTTCCGATGGCGTTTGTACGACGGTGATTGCCAATGACGATTGTTTGACTGCTTTTGACTAATGGAGTGTATAGGATGGCATGTGTCCGATAGCGTGTGTCAAACTGGCGTTTGTGGAAAGAGTGTGTCCGATGGCGTTTGTATGACGACGTTTTCCCGCTGACAATTGTACGTCAGTGTTTTCTCGATGACTACTGTACGCCGGTGATTGGGCGATGACGACTGTACGACTACATTAGTCTGCTACTGATTGTCGAAGAACTTATGTACGACGGTGATTGTTGATGACGATTGTTCGACTGCGTTTTTCCGATGGCGTTTGTACGACGGTGATTGCCAATGACGATTGTTTGACTGCTTTTGACTGATGGAGTGTATAGGATGGCATGGGTCCAATGGCGTGCGTGAAAACGGCGTTTGTATAAAAGGTGTGTCCGATGGCGTTTGTATGACGACGTTTTCCTGCTGACAATTGTACGACAATGTTTTCTCGATGACTACTGTACGCCGGTGATTGGGCGATGACGACTGTACGACTACATTAGTCTGATAATGATTGTCGAATAACTTATGTACGACGGTGATTGTGCAATGACGATTGTTTGACTGCTTTTGACGGATGGAGTGTATCGGATGGCATGTGTCCGATAGCCAGTGTCAAACTGAGGCTTGTGTAAAGGATGTGTCATATGGCGTTTGTATGACGACGCTTCTCCGCTGACAATTGTACGACAGCGTTTTCTCGATGACTACTGTACGCCGGTGATTGGGCGATTACGATTGTACGACTGCTTTGGTCTGATGATAATCGTCGATATCCTATGTACGACGGTGATAGTTGAAAGACGATTTGTTCGACTGCATCTGTCCGATGGAGTTTGTATGACGGTGATTGTTTAATGGCGATTGTTTGACTGCTTTTGACGGATGGCATGTGTCCGATAGCGTGTGTTAAACTGGCGTTTGTGGAAAGAGTGTGTCCGATGGCGTTTGTATGACGACGTTTCCTGCTGACAATTGTACGACAGTGTTTTCTTGATGACTACTGTACGCCGGTGTTTGGCGATGACGATTGTACGACAACATTGGTCTGATAATGATTGTCGAAGAACTTATGTACGTCGGTGATTGTTGATGACGATTGTTCGACTGCGTTTTTCCGATGGCGTTTGTACGACGGTGATTGCCAATGACGATTGTTTGACTGCTTTTGACTGATGGAGTGTATAGGATGGCATGGGTCCAATGGCGTGCGTGAAAACGGCGTTTGTATAAAAGGTGTGTCCGATGGTGTTTGTATGACGACGTTTTCCTGCTGACAATTGTACGACAGTGTTTTCTCAATGACTACTGTACGCCAGTGATTAAGCGATGACGACTGTACGACTACATTGGTCTGCTAATGATTGTCGAATAACTTATGTACGACGGTGATTGTTGATGACGATTGTTCGACTGCGTTTTTCCGATGGCGTTTGTACGACGGTGATTGCCAATGACGATTGTTTGACTGCTTATGACTGATGGAGTGTATCGGATGGCATGTGTCCGATAGCGTGTGTCGAACTGGCGTTTGTGTAAAGCGTATGTCTAATGTCGTTTGTACGACGATGTTTCTTGATGGCGCTTAGACGACGGTGATTGTCCGATTACAGATGTTCGACTGCAATTGTTCGACGGCGTTTCTATGACAGTGACAGTCCGATGACGGTTGTTGACTGCTTTTGACTGCTGGGTTTCATCGGATGGCATGGGTCCAATGGCGTGTAAAAAACGGCGTTTGTATAAAGGGTGTGTCCGACGGCGTTTGTATGACGCCGTTTTCCTGCTGACAATTGTACGACAGTGTATTCTCAATGACTACTGTACGCCGGTGAATGGGGAATGAAGATTGTACGACTGCTTTGGTCTGATGATGATTGTCGAATAATCTATGTACGACGGTAATTGTTGAAAGACGATTGTTTGACTGCATCTGATCGATGGCGATTGTACGACGGTGATTGTTCAATGACGATTGTTTGACTGCTTATGAGTGATGGGGTTCATCGGATGGCACGGGTCCAATGGCGTGTGTGAAAACGGCGTTTGTATAAAGGGTGTGTCCGATGGCATTTGTATGACGACATTTTCCCGCTGACTATTGGACGACAGTGTTTTCTCAATGACTACTGTACGCCGGTAAATGGGGGATGACGACTGTAAGACTACATTGGTCTGATGATGATTGTCGATATCCTATGTATGACGGTGATTGTTGAAAGACGATTGTTCGACTGCATCTGTCCGATGGCGTTTTTACGACGGTGATTGTCCAATGACGATTGTTTGAATGCTTATGACTGATGGAATGTATCGGATGGCATGTGTCCGATAGCGTGTGTCAAAATGGCGTTTGTGTAAAACGTACATCTGATGCCGTTTGTACGACGATGTCTCTTGATGGCGCTTATACGACGGTGATTATCCGATTACGGATGTTCGACTGCAATTGTTCGCGGGCGTTTCTATGACAGTGACAGTCCGATGACGGTTGTTTACTGCTTTTGACTGATGGGGTTCATCGGATGGCATGGGTCCAATGGCGTGCGTGAAAACGGCGTTTGTAAAAAGGTGTGTCCGATGGCGTTTGTATGACGCCGTTGTCCTGTTGACAATTGTACGACAGTGTATTCTCAATGACTACTACGCCGGTGATTGGGCGATTACGATTGTACGACTGCTTTGGTCTCATGATAATCGTCGAATAACCTATGTACGACGGTGATTGTTGATGATGATTGTTCGACTGCGTTTGTCCGATAGCGTTTGTTCGACGGTGATTGCCAATGGCGATTATTTGACTGCTTTTGACTGATGGAATGTATCGGATGGCATGTGTCCGATAGCGTGTGTCGAACTGGCGTTTGTGTAAAGCGTATGTCTGATGTCGTTTGTACGACGATCTTTCTTGATGGCGCTTAGACGACGGTGATTGTCCGATTACAGATGTTTGACTGCAATTGTTCGACGGCGTTACTATGATAGTGACAGTCCGATGACGATTGTTGACTGCTTTTGACTGATGGGGTTCATCGGATAGCATGGGTCCAATGGCGTGTGTGAAAACGGCGTTTGTATAAAGGGTGTGTCCGATGGCGTTTGTATGACGACGTTTTTCCGCTGTCAATTGTACGACAATGTTTTCTTGATGACTACTGTACGCCGGTGATTGGGCGATGACGACTGTACGAGTACATTGATCTGATAAGATTGATTGTCGAATATCTTATGTATGACGGTGATTGTTGATGACGATTGTTCGACTGCATCTCTCCGATGGCGTCTGTACGACGGTGATTGTCCAATAACGATTGTTTCAATGCTTATGACTGATGGAGTGTATCGGATGGCATGTGTCCGATAGCGTGTATCAAACTGGCGTTTGTGTAAAGCGTATATCCGATGCCGTTTGCACGACGATGTTTCTTGATGGCGCTTATACGACGGTGATTATCCGATTACGGATGTTCGACTGCAATTGTTCGACGGCGTTTCTATGACAGTGACAGTCCGATGTCGGTTGTTGACTTCTATTGACTGATAGGGTTCATCGGATGGCATGGGTCCAATCGCGTGCGTGAAAACGGCGTTTGTTTAAAAAGGTGTGTCCGATGGCGTTTGTATGACGACGTTTTCCGCTGACAATTATACGACAGTGTTTTCTCGATGACTACTGTACGCCGGTGATTGGGGGATGATGACTGTACGACTACATTGGTCTGATGATGATTGTCGATATCCTATATACGGCGGTGATTGTTGAAAGACGATTGTTCGACTGCATCTGTCCGATGGCGTTTGTACGACGGTGATTGTGCAATGACGATTGTTTGACTGCTTATGACTGATGGAGTGTATCGGATGGCATGTGTCCGATAGCGTGTATCAAACTGGCGTTTGTGTAAAGCGTATATCCGATACCGTTTGCACGACGATCTTTCTTGATGTCGCTTATACGACGGTGATTGTCCGATTACGGATGTTCGACTGCAATTGTTCGACGGCGTTTCTATGACAGTGACAGTCCGATGACGGTTGTTGACTGCTATTGACTGATGGGGTTCATCGGATGGCATGGGTCCAATGGCGTGCGCGAAAACGGCGTTTGTATAAAAAGTGTGTCCGATGGCGTTTGTATGACGACGTTTTCCTGCTGACAATTATACGTAATGTTTTCTCGATGACTACTGTACGCCGGTGATTGGGCGATGACGACTGTACGACTAAATTAGTCTAATAATGATTGTCGATAACCTATGTACGACGGTGATTGATGAAAGACCATTGTTCGACTGCATCTGTCCGATGGCGTTTGTACGACGGTGATTGTCCAATGACGATTGTTTGACTGCTTATGACTGATGGAGTGTATCGGATGGCATGTGTCAGATAGCGTGTATCAAACTGGCGTTTGTGTAATGTGTATATCCAATGCCGTTTGTACGACGATGTTTCTTGATGGCGCCTATACGACGGTGATTGTCCGATTACGGATGTTCGACTGCAATTGTTCGACGGCGTTTCTATGACAGTGACAGTCCGACGACGGTTGTTGACTGCTATTGACTGATGGGGTTCATCGGATGGCATAGGTCCAATCGCGTGCGCGAAAACGGCGTTTGTATAAAAGTGTGTCCGATGGCGTTTGTATGACGACGTTTTCCGCTGACAATTATACGACAGTGTTTTCTTGATGACTACTGTACGCCGGTGATTGGGCGATGACAATGGTACGACTGCTTTGGTCCGATGAGTGATGATTGTCGAATAACCTATGTACAACGGTGATTGTTGAAATACCATTGTTCGACTGCATCTGTCCGATGGCGTTTGTACGACAGTGATTGTCCAATGACGATTGTTTGACTGCTTATGACTGATGGAGTGTATCGGATGGCATGTGTCCGATAGCGTGTATCAAACTGGCGTTTGGGTAAAGCGTATATCCGATGCCGTTTGTACGACGATGTCTCTTGATGGCGCTTATACGACGGTGATTGTCCGATCACGGATGTTCGACTGCAACTGTTCGACGGCGTTTCTATGAGAGTGACAGTCCGATGACGGTTGTTGACTGCTTTTAACTGATGGGATTCATCGGATGGCATGGGTCCAATCGCGTGCGTGAAAACGGCGTTTGTATAAAAAGTGTGTCCGATGGCGTTTGTATGACGACGTTTTCCGCTGACAATTATACGACAGTGTTTTCTCGATGACTACTGTACGCCGGTGATTGGGGGATGATGACTGTACGACTACATTGGTCTGATGATGATTGTCGATATCCTATGTACGACGGTGATTGATGAAAGACGATTGTTCGATTGCATCTGTCCGATGGCGTTTGTACGACGGTGATTGTCCAATGACGATTGTTTGACTGCTTATGACTGATGGAGTGTATCGGATGGCATGTGTCAGATAGCGTGTATCAAACTGGCGTTTGTGTAATGTGTATATCCAATGCCGTTTGCACGACGATGTTTCTTGATGGCGCCTATACGACGGTGATTGTCCGATTACGGATGTTCAACTGCAATTGTTCGACGGCGTTTCTATGACAGTGACAGTCCGACGACGGTTGTTGACTGCTATTGACTGATGGGGTTCATCGGATGGCATGGGTCCAATCGCGTGCGCGAAAACGGCGTTTGAATAAAAAGTGTGTCCGATGGCGTTTGTATGACGACGTTTTCCGCTGACAATTATACGACAGTGTTTTCTCGATGACTACTGTACGCCGGTGATTGGGGGATGATGACTGTACGACTACATTGGTCTGATGATGATTGTCGATATCCTATATACGACGGTGATTGTTGAAATACCATTGTTCGACTGCATCTGTCCGATGGCGTTTGACCGACAGTGATTGTGCAATGACGATTGTTTGACTGCTTATGACTGATGGAGTGTATCGGATGGCATGTGTTCTATAGCGTGTATCAAACTGGCGTTTGGGTAAGGCGTATATCCGATGCCGTTTGTACGACGATGTCTCTTGATGGCGCTTATACGACGGTGATTGTCCGATCACGGATGTTCGACTGCAANTAATGATACACCCCGTTACACTAAAGTTGCCCTAATGTTACACAGTCCCCGTAAAGTACACTTGGTGCACTTAAGGGGATTGTCAATTACTTAAATAAAGTATTTGGACCCACTACTTGGGTGTGGTTCACATTTATGACCAACCCTTGTGTATGTCTGCACATAGGTGCATTCATTTTAGGAGGAATGACGACTAGCGTCATCCGGTACGCAAGGCATCGAGAACGATGCGCTCGTAATACATATTAGTGTTATCTACAGAGATCACAATTTAATTGGTAAAAATAGGTATTTATATTTATTGCGATTAAATATAAATCAGTCTGAAAACTACTTTCTATTTAGTAAGTGCGCACGAGGAGCCAAATTACCGCTCCCGTGACGACACTTACTAGAGTACTTAGTGCGTTGAGTGAGGTCGCTAAGGCGCCCACCACAACTACCGCTGAACGCAGAAGAAGCAGGCTAAACCGCTTCCTCGCTGTGCTAGGGTGTGTGTCTAAGTAGAGCGTGGCCGCATTAAGACGTGCCCACCTACACTTGGTAGTACTTGAATCCTTCCCACGACCCGCATCTCTGCGTGTGTACGTGAAGATGGGCCTCAACATCGATTGGCCTCTTTTCCCCACCTCTTTGAACATCATCGGGAGTTGGCAGGGCATATGGCGCAGGGACTAAGTGGATAAGCCCTGCCAGGCTCCTGGGCAGTCCTCCTGAGCAACATGTTGCTCAGTTGGAGCAGTTTGAGGCATTTGTGCTCGGACAGAGGAGAGCCGCGTCCGATGCACAAATTCATGTTGACAAGGAGTCCGTCACTCAGACTCAGGATGAGCTGAGGCATGAGCAGGCTCGGAGCGAGGATCTCAGCAAGATTGTTGAGATGCTATCCGCCAGGCCGGATCAGCCGAGGCCCATTCGGATGGACTTGCCCAAGTGTGATGAAACTGCAGCGCACACGACTGTCCACTGGCTGTTAGCCGTGGAGCAATGCGGTGTGGCGCAGCTTATCGACAACGACAGCCGTATGGTGTCGTACGCCATGTTGCGCCTGCGCGGTGAGGCCTATGAGTGAGCTTACTCGGCGCTTATGGTGGACGTTAAGGCGTTCCCAACATGAGCGATCTTTAAGGAAAATATTCGCTCCATGTACTAGCTGCCGAACAACGAAGTGTTGCTTCAGGCGCGCTTCTTTGGAGTGTGACAGGCGAAGCGATCTCTGCAAGATTATGTGCAAGAGATGCGCTCGCTGTCGGCATCCATTACCTAGGTCCGATTCTGGAGCACATTAAAGTGCCCACGTTTAAGAACGGACTACGGCATGGCTCATCACGACAGCCTTTTCAGGAAGGTGCCGTAGACGACGGAAGAGGCAATTTAAATTGCCTTAATTGAGGAGCAATCCTACAAAATTGCCTCGGCGGCAGCTTGGTATAAGCCATCGGCCGAGAGGACAGATGCCACTCCTATGGAGTTGGGCAATGCAGACGTAGTCTGTTTTAAATGCGGCAAGCGCGGTCATATGATGGCTCGCTGCTATGCCAGGGTCCCGGCTGGGGCAAAGATGCCCAGCAAAAGGACTCCATTCCGAAAGAGCGATAGCAAGAACCAGTGTGCGAGACGCATGATTTCTGCATCGACTACGTAGGGGTCGGGAAATGCAGGAGCGCAGTAGGGGCGGGATGCCGACGACAGTGTTTTCTCAATGACTACTGTACGCCGGTAAATGGGGGATGACGACTGTAAGACTACATTGGTCTGATGATGATTGTCGATATCCTATGTATGACGGTGATTGTTGAAAGACGATTGTTCGACTGCATCTGTCCGATGGCGTTTTTACGACGGTGATTGTCCAATGACGATTGTTTGAATGCTTATGACTGATGGAGTGTATCGGATGGCATGTGTCCGATAGCGTGTGTCAAACTGGCGTTTGTGTAAAGCGTATATCTGATGCCGTTTGTACGACGATGTTTCTTGATGTCGCTTATACGACGGTGATTGTCCGATTACGGATGTTCGACTGCAATTGTTCGCGGCGTTTCTATGACAGTGACAGTCCGATGACGGTTGTTGACTGCTTTTGACTGATGGGGTTCATCGGATGGCATGGGTCCAATGGCGTGCGTGAAAACGGCTTTTGTAAAAAGGTGTGTCCGATGGCGTTTGTATGACGACGTTTTCCTGCTGACAATTGTACGTCATGTTTTCTCGATGACTGCTCCGGTGATTGGGCGATGACGATTGTAGGACTGCTTTGGTCTGATGATGATTGTCGATATCCTATGTACGACGGTGATTGTTGAAAGACGATTGTTCGATTGGATCTGTCCGATGGCGTTTGTTCGACGGTGATTGTCAATGACGATTGTTTGACTGCTTTTGACTGGTGGAGTGTATCGGATGGCATGTGTCCGATAGCGTGTGTCAAACTGGCGTTTGTGTAATGGTGTGTCCGATGCCGTTTGTACGACGATGTTTCTTGATGGCGCTTATACGATGGTGATTGTTCGATTAGGGATGTTCGACTGCAATTGTTCGATGGCGTTTCTATGACGGTGGTAGTCCGATGACTGTTGTTGACTTCTTTTGACTGATGGGGTTCATCGGATGGCATTGGCCAATGGCGTGTGTGAAAACGGCGTTTGTTTAAAAGGTGTGTCCGATGGCGTTTGTATGACGCCGTTTTCCGCTGACAATTGTACGCCAGTGTTTTTTCGATGACTACTCCGGTGATTGGGGGATGATGACTGTAGGACTGCTTTGGTCTGATGATGATTGTCGATATCCTATGTACGACGGTGATTGTTGAAATACGATTGTTCGACTGGATCTGTCCGATGGCGTTTGTTCGACGGTGATTGTCAATGACGATTGTTTGACTGCTTTTGACTGATGGAGTGTATCGGATGGCATGTGTTCGATAGCGTGTGTCAAACTGGCGTTTGTGTAAAGGTGTGTCCGATGCCGTTTGTACGACGATGTTTCTTGATGGCGCTTATACGACGGTGATTGTCCGATTAGGGATGTTCGACTGCAATTGTTCGATGGCGTTTCTATGAGGGTGGTAGTCCGATGACTGTTGTTGACTGCTTTTTACTGATGGGGTTCATCGGATGGCATGGGCCAATGGCGTGTGTGAAAACGGCGTTTGTATAAAAGGTGTGTCCGATGGCGTTTGTATGACGCCGTTTTCCTGCTGACAATTGTACGTCATGTTTTCTCGATGACTGCTGTACGGCGGTGATTGGGGGATGACGATTGTACGACTGCTTTGGTCTGATGATGATTGTCGATATTCTATGTACGGCGGTGATTGTTGAAAGACGATTGTTTGACTGCATCTGTTCGATGGCGTTTGTACGACGGTGATTGTTCAATGACGATTGTTTGACTGCTTATGAGTGATGGGGTTTATCGGATGGCATGTGTTCGATGGCGTGTGTGAAACTGGCGTTTGTGTAAAGGGTGTGTCCGATGGCGTTTGTATGACGATGTTT
>NC_090610.1:7523604-7525553 GCF_004359215.1 Bremia lactucae | reverse complement strand
ACTGTACGACTACATTTGTCTGATAATCATTGTCGAAGAACTAACGACGACGGTGATTGTTGATGACGATTGTTCGACTCTGTTTTCCGATAGCGTTTGTACGAAGGTGATTGCCAATGACGATTGTTTGACTGCTTTTGACTGATGGAGTGTATAGGATGGCATGTGTCCGATAGCGTGTGTTAAACTGGCGTTTGTAAAAAAGGTGTGTCCGATGGCGTTCGTATGACGACGCTTCTCCGCTGACAATTGTACGACAGTGTTTTCTCAATGACTACTGTACTCCGGTGATTGGGCGATGACGATTGTACGACTACATTAGTCCGATAATGATTGTCGAATAACTTATAGACGACGATGATTGTTGATGACGATTGTTCGACTGCGTTTTTCCGATGGCGTTTGTACGACGGTGATTGCCAATGACGATTGTTTGACTGCTTTTGACTGATGGAGTGTATAGGATGGCATGTGTCCGATGGCGTGTGTGAAACTGGCGTTTGTGTAAAGGGTGTGTCCGATGGCGTTTGTATGACGACGTTTTCCTGCTGACAATTGTACGTCAGTGTTTTCTCGATGACTACTGTACGCCGGTGATTGGGCGATGACGACTGTACGACTACATTAGTCTGATAATGATTGTCGAATAACTTATGTACGACGGTGATTGTGCAATGACGATTGTTTGACTGCTTTTGACGGATGGAGTGTATCGGATGGCATGTGTCCGATAGCCAGTGTCAAACTGAGGCTTGTGTAAAGGATGTGTCATATGGCGTTTGTATGACGACGCTTCTCCGCTGACAATTGTACGACAGCGTTTTCTCGATGACTACTGTACGCCGGTGATTGGGCGATTACGATTGTACGACTGCTTTGGTCTGATGATAATCGTCGATATCCTATGTACGACGGTGATAGTTGAAAGACGATTTGTTCGACTGCATCTGTCCGATGGAGTTTGTATGACGGTGATTGTTTAATGGCGATTGTTTGACTGCTTTTGACGGATGGCATGTGTCCGATAGCGTGTGTTAAACTGGCGTTTGTGGAAAGAGTGTGTCCGATGGCGTTTGTATGACGACGTTTCCTGCTGACAATTGTACGACAGTGTTTTCTTGATGACTACTGTACGCCGGTGTTTGGCGATGACGATTGTACGACAACATTGGTCTGATAATGATTGTCGAAGAACTTATGTACGTCGGTGATTGTTGATGACGATTGTTCGACTGCGTTTTTCCGATGGCGTTTGTACGACGGTGATTGCCAATGACGATTGTTTGACTGCTTTTGACTGATGGAGTGTATAGGATGGCATGGGTCCAATGGCGTGCGTGAAAACGGCGTTTGTATAAAAGGTGTGTCCGATGGTGTTTGTATGACGACGTTTTCCGCTGACAATTGTACGACAGTGTTTTCTCAATGACTACTGTACTCCGGTGATTGGGCGATGACGACTGTACGACTACATTGGTCTGCTAATGATTGTCGAATAACTTATGTACGACGGTGATTGTTGATGACGATTGTTCGACTGCGTTTTTCCGATGGCGTTTGTACGACGGTGATTGCCAATGACGATTGTTTGACTGCTTTTGACTGATGGAGTGTATAGGATGGCATGGGTCCAATGGCGTGCGTGAAAACGGCGTTTGTATAAAAGGTGTGTCCGATGGTGTTTGTATGACGACGTTTTCCTGCTGACAATTGTACGACAGTGTTTTCTCGATGACTACTGTACGCCAGTGATTGGGCGATTACGATTGTACGACTGCTTTGGTCTGATGATAATCGTCGATATCCTATGTACGACGGTGATAGTTGAAAGACGATTGTTCGACTGCATCGGTCTGATGGGGTTCATCGGATGGCATGGGTCCAATGGCGTGCGTGAAAACGGCGTTTGTATAAAAGGTGTGTCCGATGGCGTTTGTATGACGACGTTT
>NC_090610.1:7517921-7521307 GCF_004359215.1 Bremia lactucae | reverse complement strand
ATTGGGCGATGACGATTGTACGACTGCTTTGGTCTGATAACGATTGTCGAATAACCTATGTACGACGGTGATTGTGGATGACGATTGTTCGACGGCGTTTGTACGACGGTGATTGCCAATGGCGATTGATTGACTGCTTATGACCGATGGGGTTCATCAGATGGCATGGGTCCAATGGCGTGTGTTAAACTGGCGTTTGTGGAAAGGGTGTGTCCGATGGCGTTTGTATGACGACGCTTCTCCGCTGACAATTGTACGACAGTGTTTTCTCAATGACTACTGTACGCCGGTGATTGGGCGATGACGACTGTATGACTGCTTTGGTCTGATGATAATGATTGTCGAATAACCTATGTACGACGGTGATTGTTGAAAGACGATTGTTCGACTGCATCTGTCCGATGGAGATTGTACGATGGTGATTGTCCAATGACGATTGTTTGACTGCTTATGACTGATGGAGTGTATAGGATGGCATGTGTCTGATAGCGTGTGTTAAACTGGCGTTTGTCGAAAGCATTATCAGACCAAGGTAGTATACAGTCGTCACGCTCAATACCACGACAGTGTCATCGAGAAAACACTGTCGCACAATAGTCAGCGAAAACGATCATACAACGCCATCGGACACAACGATTGTACAAAAACCTTGTACACCGCCATTGCCCATGACATCGATCAACCCCATCAGTACAACAGTAACAACCAATCGGATGACAGACTGCTTATGACCGATGGGGTTCATCAGATGGCATGGGTCCAATGGCGTGTGTGAAAACGGCGTTTAATAAATAGTGTGTCCGATAGCGTTTGTATGACGACGTTTTCCGCTGACAATTATACGACAGTGTTTTCTCAATGACGACTGTACGACTACAATAGTCTGATAATGATTGTCGAATAACTTATAGACGACGGTGATTGTTGATGACGATAGTTCGACTGCGTTTTTCCGATGGCGTTTGTACGAAGGTGATTGCCAATGACGATTGTTTGACTGCTTATGACTGATGGAGTGTATAGGATGGCATGTGTCTGATAGCGTGTGTTAAACTGGCGTTTGTGGAAAGGGTGTGTCCTAAGGCGTTTGATGACGACGCTTCTCCGATGACAATTGTACGACAGTGTTTTCTCAATGACTACTGTACGCCGGTGATTGGGCGATGACGACTGTATGACTACATTGGTCTGATAATGATTGTCGAATAACTTATGTACGACGGTAATTGTTGATGACGATTGTTCGACGGCGTTTGTACGACGGTGATTGCCAATGACGGTTGTTGACTGCTTATGACTGATGGGGTTCATCGGATGGCATGTGTCCGATAGCGTGTGTTAAACTTGCGTTTGTGGAAAGAGTGTGTCCGATGGCGTTTGTATGACGACGTTTTCCCGCTGACAATTGTACGACAGTGTTTTCTCTATGACTACTGTACGCCGGTGATTGGGCGATGACGACTGTATGACTACATTGGTCTGATAATGATTGTCGAATAACTAATGTACGACGGTGATTGTTGATGACGATTGTTCGACTGCGTTTTTTTCGATAGCGTTAGATCGACGATGATTGCCAATGACGATTGTTTGACTGCTTTTGACTGATGGAATGTATCGGATGGCATGTGTCCGATAGCGTGTGTCAAACTGGCGTTTGTGGAAAGCGTATATCCGATGCCGTTTGTACGACGATGTTTCTTGATGGCGCTTATACGACGGTGGTTGTCCGTTACGGATGCTCGACTGCAGTTGATCGACGGCGTTTGTATGACAGTGACAGTCCGATGACGGTTGTTGACTGCTTATGACTGATGGGGTTCATCGAATGGCATGGGTCCAATGGCGTGTGTAAAAGGCGTTTGTAAAAAAGGTGTGTCCGATGGCGTTTGTATGACGACGTTTTCCTGCTGACAATTGTACGACAGTGTTTTCTCAATGACTACTGTACGCTGGTGATTGAGCGATAACGACTGTATGACTACATTGGTCTGATAATGATTGTCGAATAACTTATGGACGACGGTGATTGTTGATGACGATTGTTCGACTGCGTTTTTTTCGATAGCGTTAGTTCGACGTTGATTTCCAATGACGATTGTTTGACTGCTTTTGACTGATGGAATGTGTCGGATGGCATGTGTCCGATAGCGTGTGTCAAACTGTCGTTTGTGGTAAGGGTGTTTTCGATGGCGTTTATATGACGACGTTTTTTCGCTGACAATTGTACGACAGTGTTTTCTCGATGCCTACTGTACGCCGGTGATTGGGCGATGACGACTGAACGACTGCTTTGGTCTGATGATTATTGTCGAATAACCTATGTACGACGGTGATTGATGATGACGATTGTTCGATTGCGTTTTTTTATGGGGTTTGTAAGACAGTGATTGTCAATGGCGATTGTTTGACTGCTTCTGACTGATGGAGTGTATCGGATGGCATGTGTCCGATAGCGTGTGTCAAACTGGCGTTTGTGGAAAGAGTGTATCCGATGGCGTTTGTATGACGACGTTTTCCCGCTGACAATTGTACAACAGTGTTTCTGGATGACTACTGTACGCGGTGATTAGGCGATGACGACTGTACGACTACATTGGTCTGATAACGATTGTCAAATAACTTATGTACCACGGTAATTGTTGATGACGATTGTTCGACTGCGTTTTTCCGATGGCGTTTGTACGACGGTGATTGTCCAATGACGATTGTCTGACTGTTTTTGTCTGATGGCATGTGTCCGATAGCGTGTGTCAAACTGGCGTTTGTGGAAAGGGCGCTTCCGATGGCGTTTGAATGACGACGTTCTCCCGCTGACAATTGTACGAAAGTGTTTTCTCGATGACTACTGTACGCCGGTGATTGGGCGATGACGAATGTACGACTGCTTTGGTCTGATGATGATTGTCGAATAACCTATGCACGGCGGTGATTGATGATGACGATTGTTCGACTGCGCTTTTTATGGGGTTTGTAAGACAGTGATTGCCAATGGCGATTGTTTGACTGCTTCTGACTGATGGAATGTATCGGATGGCATGTGTTCGATAGCGTGTGTCAAAGTGGCGTTTGTGTAAAGCGTATATCCGATGCCGTTTGTACGACGACGTTTCTTGATGACGCTTATACGACGGTGATTGTCGGATTACGGATGTTTGACTGTAATTGTTCGACGGCGTTTGTATGACGGTGATAGTCCGATGACGGTTGTTGACTGCTTTTGACTGATGGGGTTCATCGGATGGCATGTGTCCAATGGCGTGTGTGAAAACGGCGTTTGTATAAAAGGTATGTCCGATGGCGTTTGTATGACGACGTTTTCCCGCTGACAATTGTACGACAGTGTTTTCTCGATGACTACTGTACGCCGGTGATTGGGCGATGAC
>NC_090610.1:7514323-7516313 GCF_004359215.1 Bremia lactucae | reverse complement strand
TGTACGACAGTGTTTTCTCGATGACTACTGTACGCCGGTGTTTGGGCGATGACGATTGTTGGACAACATTGGTCTGTTACTAAATTTCGAATAACGTATGTACGACGGTGATTATTGGTTGACGACTGTTCGTCTGCGTTTAGTCGTACGAAGGTGTTTGTTGTATGAAGATTGTACGGCAGCTTTTAGCTGATGAAGTTTATCGGATGACATTTGTCCGATGCCGTGTGTTAACACGGCGTTTGTATGGGTTGTATCCGATGGCTTTTGTTTGACGACGCTTTCCACTGACAATTGTACGACAGTGTTTTTTCGATGACTACTGTACGCCGGTGTTTTGGCGATGACGATTGTTGGACAACATTGGTCTGTTACTAAATTTCGGATAACGTATGTACGACGGTGATTGTTGGTTGCCGATTGTTCGACTGCGTTTGTTCGTAGGACGGTGTTTGTTCCATGAGGATTGTACGGCAGCTTTTGGCTGATGAAGTTTATCGGATGACATTTGTCCGATGGCGTGTGTTTGAACGGCGTTTGTATTAATAGTTTCCGATGGCGTTTGTATGACGACGCTTTCCGCTGACAATTGTGCGACAGTGTTTTCTCGATGACTACTGTACGCCGGTGTTTAGGCGATGACGATTATTAAACAAAATTGGTCTGTTACTAAATTTCGAATAACGTATGTACGACGGTGATTATTGGTTGACGACTGTTCGACTGCGTTTAGTCGTACGAAGGTATTTGTTGTATGAAGATTGTACGGCAGCTTTTAGCTGATGAAGTTTATCGGATGACATGTGTCCGATGCCCTGTGATAAAACGGCGTTTGAATAGGTTGTATCCGATGGCGTTTGTATGACGACGTTTCCACTGACAACTGTACGACAGTGTTTTCTCGATGACTACTGTACGCCGGTGTTTGGGCGATGACGATTGTTGGACAACATTGGTCTGTTACTAAATTTCGAATTACGTATGTACGACGGTGATTGTTGGTTGACGACTATTCGACTGCGTTTGGTCGTACGAAGGTGTTTGTTGTATGAAGATTGTACGGCAGCTTATGGCTGATGAAGTTTCATCGGATGGCATGTGTCCGATGGCGTGTTTAAACGGCGTTTGTATTGGTTGTGTCCGATGGCATTTGTATGACGACGCTTCCGCTGACAATTGTACGACAGTGCTTTCTCGACGACTCCTGTACGCCGGTGTTTAGGCGATGACGATTATTAAACAAAATTGGTCTGTTACTAAATTTCGGATAACGTATGTACGACGGTGATTGTTGGTTGACGATTGTTCGACTGCGTTTTTTCGTACGAAGGTTTTTGTTGTATGAAGATTGTACGGCAGCTTTTAGCTGATGAAGTTTATCGGATGGCATGTGTCCGATGGCCTGTGATAAAGCGGCGTTTGAATAGGTTGTGTCCGATGGCGTTTGTATGACGACGCTTCCGCTGACAATTGTACGACAGTGTTTTTCTCGATGACTACTGTACACGGGTGTTTGGGCGATGACGATTGTTTGACAACATTGGTCTGATGATAAATGTCGAATAACGTATGTACGACGGTGATTGTTGGTTGACGATTGTTCGACTGCATTTGTTCGTACGACGGTGTTTGTTGTATGAAGATTGTAAGGCAGCTTTTAGCTGATGAAGTTTCATCGGATGGCATGTGTTTGATGGCGTGTTAAAACGGCGTTTGTATTGGTTGTGTCCGATGGCGTTTGTATGACGACGCTTTCCGCTGACAATTGTACGACAGTGTTTTTCTCGATGACTACTGTACACGGGTGTTTGGGCGATGACGATTGTTTGACAACATTGGTCTGATGATAAATGTCGGATAACGTATGTACGACGGTAATTGTTGGTTGACGATTGTTCGACTGCGTTTGTTCGTACGAAGGTGTTTGTTGTATGAAGATTGTACGGCAGCTTTTAGCTGATGAAGTTTATCGGATGACATTTGTCCGATG
>NC_090610.1:7501736-7506227 GCF_004359215.1 Bremia lactucae | reverse complement strand
TGTTCGACTGCGTTTGTTCGTACGAAGGTGTTTGTTGTATGAAGATTGTACGGCAGCTTTTAGCTGATGAAGTTTATCGGATGGCATGTGTCCTATGGCGTGTGATAAAGCGGCGTTTGAATAGGTTGTGTCCGATGGCGTTTGTATGACGACGCTTCCGCTGACAATTGTACGACAGTGTTTTTCTCGATGACTACTGTACACGGGTGTTTGGGCGATGACGATTGTTTGACAACATTGGTCTGATGATAAATGTCGAATAACGTATGTACGACGGTGATTGTTGGTTGACGATTGTTCGACTGCATTTGTTCGTACGACGGTGTTTGTTGTATGAAGATTGTAAGGCAGCTTTTAGCTGATGAAGTTTATCGGATGGCATGTGTTTGATGGCGTGTTAAAACGGCGTTTGTATTGGTTGTGTCCGATGGCGTTTGTATGACGACGTTTCCACTGACAATTGTACGACAGTGTTTTCTCGATGACTACTGTACGCCGGTGTTTTGGCGATGACGATTGTTGGACAACATTGGTCTGTTACTAATTTCGGATAACGTATGTACGACGGTGATTGTTGGTTGACGATTGTTTGTCTGCGTTTATTTGTACGACGGTGTTTGTTGTATGAAGATTGTACGGCAGCTTTTAGCTGATGAAGTTTATTGGATGACATGTGTCCGATGCCGTGTTTAAACGGCGTTTATATTGGTTTTGTCCGATGGCGTTTGTATGACGACGTTTCCACTGTCAATTGTACGAAAGTGTTTTCTCGATGACTACTGTACACCGGTGTTTGAGGATGACGATTGTTCGACAACATTGGTCTGTTGATAAATTTCGGATAACGTATGTACGACGGTGATTGTTGGTTGACGATTGTTCGACTGCGTTTGTTCGTAGGACGGTGTTTGTTCCATGATGATTGTACGGCAGCTTTTGGCTGATGAAGTTTATCTGATGACATTTGTCCGATGGCGTGCGTTAAAACGGCGTTTGTATTAATTGTGTCCGATGGCGTTTGTATAACGACGCTTTCCTTTGACAATTGTACGACAGTGTTTTCTCGATGACTACTGTACGCCGTTGTTTGGGCGATGACGATTGTTGGACAACATTGGTCTGTTACTAAATTTCGAATAACGTATGTACAACGTTGATTATTGGTTGACGACTGTTCGTCTGCGTTTAGTCGTACGAAGGTGTTTGTTGTATGAAGATTGTACGGAAGCTTATGGCTGA
Organism: Bremia lactucae; assembly: GCF_004359215.1. NCBI lineage: Eukaryota > Oomycota > Peronosporomycetes > Peronosporales > Peronosporaceae > Bremia > Bremia lactucae. Next base: position 7,504,988 of record NC_090610.1, on the reverse strand, counting down.
TGAAGTTTCATCGGATGGCATGTGTCCGATGGCGTATTTAAACGGCGTTTGTATTGGTTGTGTCCGATGGCATTTGTATGACGACGCTTCCGCTGACAATTGTACGACAGTGCTTTCTCGATGACTACTGTACGCCGGTGTTTAGGCGATGACGATTATTAAACAAAATTGGTCTGTTACTAAATTTCGGATAACGTATGTACGACGGTGATTGTTGGTTGACGATTGTTCGACTGCGTTTATTCATACGAAGGTGTTTGTTGTATGAAGATTGTACGGCAGCTCTTAGCTGATGAAGTTTATCGGATGACATTTGTCCGATGCCGTGTGTTAACACAGCGTTTGTATAGGTTGTATCCGATGGCTTTTGTTTGACGACGCTTTCCACTGACAATTGTACGACAGTGTTTTCTCGATGACTACTGTACGCCGGTGTTTGGGCGATGACGATTGTTGGACAACATTGGTCTGTTAATAAATTTCGGATAACGTATGTACGACGGTGATTGTTGGTTGACGACTGTTCGATTGCGTTTGGTCGTACGAAGGTGTTTGTTGTATGAAGATTGTACGGCAGCTTTTGGCTGATGAAGTTTATCGGATGGCATGTGTCCGATGGTGTGTTTAAACGGCGTTTGATAGGTTGTGTCCGATGGCGTTTGTATGATGACGCTTCCGCTGACAATTGTACGATAGTGTTTTCTCGATGACTACTGTACGCCGGTGTTTGGGGATGGCGATTGTTGGACAACATTGGTTTTTTGATAAAATTCGGATAACAAATGTACGACGGTAATTGTTGGTTGACGATTGTTCGACTGCGTTTGTTCGTAGTTGTTCCATGAGGATTGTACGGCAGCTTTTGGCTGATGAAGTTTATCGGATGGCATGTGTCCGATGGCGTGTGTTAAAACGGCGTTTGTATAGGTTGTATCCGATGGCGTTTGTATGACGACGTTTCCGCTGACAATTGTACGACTGTGTTTGTTCGATGACTACTGTACGCCGGTGTTTGGGCGATGACGATTGTTGGACAACATTGCTCTGTTACTAAATTTCGGATAACGTATGTACGACGGTGATTGTTGGTTGACGATTGTTTGTCTGCGTTTATTTGTACGACGGTGTTTGTTGTATGAAGATTGTACGGCAGCTTATGGCTGATGAAGTTTCATCGGATGGCATGTGTCCGATGGCGTGTTTAAACGGCGTTTGTATTGGTTGTGTCCGATGGCATTTGTATGACGACGCTTCCGCTGACAATTGTACGACAGTGTTTTCTCGATGACTACTGTACGCCGGTGTTTGGGCGATGTCTATTGTTTGACAACATTGTTCTGATGATAAATGTCGGATAACGTATGTACGACGGTGATTGTTCGGTGACAATTGTTCGACTGCGTTTGTTCGTAGGACGGTGTTTATTCCATGAGGATTGTATGGCAGCTTATCGCTGATGAAGTTTATCGGATGGCATGTGTCCGATGGCGTGTGATAAAACGGCGTTTGTATTTGGCGTGTCCGATGGCGTTTATTGGTAAGACGGTGTTGGTTCCATGAGGATTGTACGGCAGCTTTTGGGTGATGAAGTTTATCGGATGGCATGTGTCTAATGGCGTGTGATAAAACGGCGTTTGCATTGGGTGTGTCCAACGGCGTTTCTATGACGACGGGTTCCGCTGAAAAATGTAGGACAGTGTGTTCTCGATGACTAATGTACAGGGGATTTGGATGACGATTATTTGAAAAAATTGATCTGATGATAAATGTCGGATAACGTATGTACGACGGTGATTGTTCGATGACAATTGTTCGACTGCGTTTGTTCGTAGGACGGTGTTTGTTCCATGAGGATTGTACGGCAGCTTATGGCTGATGAAGTTTATCGGATGGCATGTTTCCGATGGCGTGTGATAAAACGGCGTTTGTATTTGGCGTGTCCGATGGCGTTTGTATGACGACGCTTTTTGCTGACAATTGTACGACAGTGTTTTCTCGATGACTACTGTACGCCGGTGTTTGGGCGATGACGATTGTTCGACAACATTGGTCTGATGATAAATGTCAGATAACGTATGTACGACGGTGATTGTTCGATGACAATTGTTCGACTGTGTTTGTTCGCAGGATGGTATTTGTTCCATGAGGATTGTACGGCAGCTTTTGGCTGATGAAGTTTATCGGATGGCATGTGTCCGATGGCGTGTGTTTAAACGGCGTTTGTATTGGTTGTGTCCGATGGCGTTAGTATGACGACGCTTTCCGCTGACGATTGTGCGACTGCGTTTATTGGTAAGACGGTGTTTGTTCCATGAGGATTGTACGGCAGCTTTTGGCTGATGAAGTTTATCGGATGGCATGTGTCCGATGGCGTGTGTAAAAACGGCGTTTGTATAAAAGGTGTGTCCGATGGCGGTTGTATGACGACGCTTTCCGCTGACAGTTGTACGACAGTGTGTTCTGGATGACTACTGTACACGGGTGTTTGGGCGATGACGATTGTTTGACAATATTGGTCTGATGATAAATGTCGGATAACGTATGTACGACGGTGATTGTTCGATGACAATTGTTCGACTGCGTTTGTTCGTAGGACGGTGTTGGTTCCATGAGGATTGTACGGCAGCTTTTGGCTGATGAAGTTTATCGGATGGCATGTGTCTAATGGCGTGTGATAAAACGGCGTTTGCATTGGGTGTGTCCAACGGCGTTTGTATGACGACGGGTTCCGCTGAAAAATGTAGGACAGTGTGTTCTCGATGACTAATGTACAGGGTGTTTGGATGACGATTGTTTGACAACATTGATCTGATGATAAATGTCGGATAACGTATGTACGACGGTGATTGTTCGATGACAATTGTTCGACTGCGTTTGTTCGTAGGACGGTGTTTGTTCCATGAGGATTGTACGGCAGCTTTTGGCTGACGAAGTTTATCGGATGGCATGTGTCCAATGGCGTGTGATAAAACGGTGTTTGTATTTGGCGTGTCCGATGCCGTTTGTATGACGACGCTTTTCGCTGACAATTGTACGACAGTGTTTTCTTGATGACTACTGTACACGGGTGTTTGGGCGATGACGTTTGTTTGACAACATTGGTCTGATGATAATTGTCGGAAAACGTATGTACGACGGTGATTGTTCGATGACAATTGTTCGACTACATTTGTTCGTAGGACGGTGTTTGTTCCATGAGGATTGTACGGCAGCTTTTAATTGATGAAGTTTATCGGATGGCATGTGTTCGAT
>NC_090610.1:7490561-7492903 GCF_004359215.1 Bremia lactucae | reverse complement strand
GTGTCCGATGGCGTTTGTATGACGACGCTTTCCGCTGACAATTGTACAACAGTGTGTTCTCGATGACTACTGTACACCGGTGTTTGGGCGATGACGATTGTTCGACAACATTGGTCTGATGAGAAATGTCCGATAACGTATGTACGACAGTGATTGTTCGATGACAATTGTTCGACTGCGTTTGTTCGTAGGACGGTGTTTGTTCCATCAGGATTGTACGGCAGCTTTTGGCTGATGAAGTTTATCGGATGGCATGTGTCCAATGGCGTGTGATAAAACGGCGTTTGCATTGGGTGTGTCCAATGGCGTTTGTATGACGACGCGTTCCGCTGACAAATGTACGACAGTGTGTTCTCGAGGACAACTGTACACCGGTGTTTGGGCGATGACGATTGTTCGACAACATTGGTCTGATGATAAATATCGGATAACGTATGTACGACGGTGATTGTTCGATGACAATTGTTCGACTACGTTTGTTCGTACGACGGTGTTTGTTCCATGAGAATTGGACGGCAGCTTTTGGCTGATGAAGTTTATCAGATGGCATGTGTCCAATGGCGTGTGTTTAAACGACGTTTGTATTAGTTCTGTCCGATGGCATTTGTATGACGACGCTTTCCGCTGACAAATGTACGACAGTGTGTTCTCGATGACTACTGCACGCCGGTGTTTGGCGATGACTATTGTTCGACAACATTGGTCTGATGAGAAATATCGGATAACGTATGTACGACGGTGATTGTTCGATGACAATTGTTCGACTACGTTTGTTCGTAGGACGGTGTTTGTTCTATGGGGATTGTACGGCAGCTTTTGGCTGATGAAGTTTATCGGATGGCATGTGTCCGATGGCGTGTGATAAAACGGCGTTTGTATTTGGCGTGTCCGATGGCGTTTGTATGACGACGCTTTTCGCTGACAAATGTACGACGGTGTGTTCTCGATGACTACTGCACGCCGGTGTTTGGCGATGACTATTGTTCGACAACATTGGTCTGATGAGAAATGTCGGATAACGTATGTACGACGGTGATTGTTCGATGACAATTGCTCGACTACGTTTGTTCATAGGACGGTGTTTGTTCCATGAGGATTGTACGGCAGCTTTTGGCTGATGAAGTTTATCGGATGGCGTGTGTTTAAACGGCGTTTGTTTTGGTTGTGTCCGATGGCGTTTGTATGACGACGCGCTCCGCTGACAAATGTACGACAGTGTGTTCTCGATGACTACTGTACGCCGGTGTTTGGGCGATGCCAATTGTCTGACAACATTGATCTGATGATAAATGTCGGATAACGTATGTACCACGGTGATTGTTCGATGACAATTGCTCGACTGTGTTTGTTCGTAGGACGGTGTTTGTTCCATCAGGATTGTACGGCAGCTTATGGCTGATGAAGTTTATCGGATGGCATGTGTCTAATGGCGTGTGGTAAAACGGCGTTTGCATTGGGTGTGTCCAATGGCGTTTGTATGACGACGCGTTCCGCTGACAATTGTACGACAGTGTGTTCTCGATGACTACTGTACACGGGTGTTTGGGCGATGACAATTGTTTGACAACATTGTTCTGATGATAAATGTCGGATAACGTATGTACGACGGTGATTGTTCGATGACAATTGGTCGACTGTGTTTGTTCGCAGGACGGTGTTTGTTCCATCAGGATTGTACGGCAGCTTTTGGCTGATGAAGTTTATCGGATGGCATGTGTCCGATGGCGTGTGTTTAAACGGCGTTTGTATCGGTTGTGTCCGATGTCGTTTGTATGACAACGCGTTCCGCTGACAAATGTACGACAGTGTGTTCTTGATGACTGCTGTACACGGGTGTGTGGGCGATGACGATTATTTGACAACATTGGTCTGATAATAAATGTCGGATAACGTATGTACGACGGTGATTGTTTGATGACAATTGTTCGACTGCGTTTGTTCGTAGGACGGTGTTTGTTCCATCAGGATTGTATGGCAGCTTATGGCTGATGAAGCTTTATCGGATGGCATGTGTCTAATGGCGTGTGATAAAACGGCGTTTGCATTGGGTGTGTCCGATGGCGTTTGTATGACGACGCGTTCCGCTGAAAAATGTACGACAGTCTGTTCTCGATGACTAATGTACACGGGTGTTTGGATGACGATTGTTTGACAACATTGGTGTGATGAGAAATGTCGGATAACGTATGTACGACGGTGATTGTTCGATGAAAATTGTTCGACTGTGTTTGTTCGTAGGACGGTGTTTGTTCCATCAGGATTGTACGGCAGCTTTTGGCTGATGAAGTTTATCGGATGGCATGTGTCCGATGGCGTGTGTTTAAACGGCGTTTGTATTGGTT
>NC_090610.1:7471380-7482732 GCF_004359215.1 Bremia lactucae | reverse complement strand
ACTGTAAACGGGTGTGTGGGCAATGACGATTGTTCGACAATATTGTTCTGATGATAAATGTCGGATAATGTATGTACGACGGTAATTGTTGGTCGACGATTGTTCGACTGCGTTCTTAGTAGGATGGTCTTGGTTCCATGAGGATTTTAAGGCAGCTTTTGGCTGATGAAGTTAATCGGATGGCATGTGTCTAATGGCGTGTGATAAAACGGCGTTTGTATTTGGTGTGTCCGATGGCGTTTTATGACGACGCTTTCCGCTGACAAATGTACGACAGTGTGTTCTCGATGGGCTATCGTACACGGGTGTTTGGGCGATGACGATTGTTTGACAACATTGGTCTGATGATAAATGTGGGATAACGTATGTACGACGGTGATTGTTCGATGACAATTGTTCGACTGCGTTTGTTCGTAGGACGGTGTTTGTTCCAGGAGGATTGTACGGCAGCTTTTGGCTAATGAAGTTTATCGGATGGCATGTGTTCGATAACGTGTGTTTAAACGGCGTTTGTATTGGTTTGTGTCCGATGGTGTTTGTATGACGACGCTTTCCGCTGACAAATGTACGACAGTGTTTTCTCGATGACTACTGTACACGGGTGTTTGGGCGATGACAATTGTTTGACAACATTGATCTGATGATAAATGTCGGATAACGTATGTACGACGGTGATTGTTCGATGACAATTGTTCGACTGCGTTTGTTCGTCGGACGTTGTTTGTTTTATGAGGATTGTACGGCAGCTTTTGGCTGATGAAGTTTATCGGATGGCATGTGTCCGATGGCGTGTGTTTAAACGACGTTTGTATAGTTTGTGTCCGATGGCGTTTGTATGACGACGCGTTCCGCTGACAATTGTACGACAGTGTGTTCTCGATGACTACTGTACACCGGTATTTGGGCGATGACTATTGTTTGACAACATTTGTCTGATGCTAAATGTCAGATAATGGACGTACCGGGTCTCGTACAACAGTACTACGAGACCCATCCTCCTCGAAGGAGTGTCCATCCGAGAACGAGCGCTTCCCGCGCTTGTAAAAGGATTGGATGTTCTCAATTCCTTCGCGCATCTTACAAGAAACGAGCGCTCTTCAATAAGGGTCTTTGAGTGAGGATGCCTCCTTTGGGGCACGCCCTGCACTCTTTAAAACAGCATGGGCATAAGTCCACCGAGGAGGGTCTTGATCACGAGCGCGGTAAGCGTCACTCGTTTGAACAGAAGGTGCAGACTTACTATATCGAATGGTTGGAAGACCGTTCGAAGAGTGCGTACTCCATGTTGGAGTACGAACGGAATTATCGGGCTCTTTGTGATGAGCTGTCGGCAGCTTATCGCGGTTTCGAGGATCTTCGGACCCGACATGAGAATCTCCAGATTCAGCATGAGAATCTGATTCGTGACCACAAGAACCTTTTAGGGTTTCTTGAAATAAGTGGTCAGATCAGTCCACGGAAGGAACCGCGTACTAATGGTACGGGCGGAGCCGACCAACGTAAAATGTAGGATGCGTTCGCATCCGTCGTGGCAATTATATTGTGTACACATTGCCTCTGCGATGCAGTACACTGAATGGCACAATGAACTTAAATAGTAGTTACTGCTACCCTCATTCGTGACTCCACGCTTAGGTAAGTTCACCATAGAAAGAAGTACTTGGTCATTTATTTTAAATGAAAGAACATTTACTCTTCCATGTTTGTCTGCGTTCAGTTTCTGACGGTCCACTGCGTTAGCAAGGGAACCCTGTACGAAACGGATTACTGATTCTCGAGTCAGCAAAAATTCCTCTGCTGACTCATTTGTTTTGTCTTTTCCAGTGCACTTTGTGCGCACTGCCATGAGATCTTTCTCATCTTCGGCGTGAATTGCTTCGAAATCGACATCACTCGCGTTGTTTGTAACTTTGACGCGTGATAACCATGAGCGAGAAATGGGTTTGCTCGTGTGAGTCCACCCACCCACCCTTAAACTAGAGGATTCATCTAATTGGGTGGGTATGCGTGGATAACGTAAGCCATTCACGAAAAACGGTGTATGCGTTGTAGACGCATGCACCGAATTGTTGATGGCGAATTCGACCATCGGTAAAAACTCGCTCCAATTCGGATACGATTGGACGTAACCTCGAAGTATCTCTTCGAGGACGTGACTTAAGCGTTCCGTCTGACCATCTGTCTCTGGATGATCAGAAGTTGACATAGTCAGCCGTGTTTCGAGAGATCGGAACACGGACTGCCAAAACTCCGCCGTGATCTGTGAATCCCTATCGGAGACCAGTTCACGAGTAAACCGTGGAGTCTGAATACCGTATCGATAAAGACACGAGCACAGCCCGGAGCCGTGATTGACTCTGGTACTGCAGCCTGATGTACGTTCTTGCTGAATATGTCTACAAAAAAAGGGATACCATTGTTTTTGTGATCGTCTTCGGGAAATTCGAAGACGAAGTCCATAAATACGGACTGTCATCATTCTGCCGGAAGTGGCAGAGATTGTAGAGGTGCCCGGGATGAAGGGCTAGGCCTCACCCGTTGACACACTTCGCAAGCACGATTGTAGTTGTGCACGAACTGGTACTGGGGGGCCACTTAAAGTCGCGACTTACTGTGAGATAAGTTTTCTCACGTCCACGATGCTCACTTGTTGGTGCATCGTGACACTCATACAATTTCGTTTGATGACACATCAAAAGCCTACACAGAAGATAAAGACGTTCTGCGTTTAATGGATCATCTGATGAATCCATCCAATAAATCCTTTAAAGATTTACCAGCTTTATATCGATCGTCATCAGATCGATACACAACACGCAACGGCTTACTGTACTACCCAGCCGTTGCCGGCGACACTCCACGTGTCGTCGTCCCAATTTACAATGATTTGCGCTTGCGCATCGTACGACAAAACACTTGTTATGAGTGTTGCAGGAGTTTGCAGGAGTGGATTATTTTCACTGTTGGAGTGCGCAGCCGGCTCGAAATCGAGTCGGCCTACAGCCGATTGCGAAATCGCTGGCATCACAGACCACATGCAATGGTCTGTCTTGATCTGCAATCGCCAAGATGGGTGATTGCATCAAGCTTTGCAAAGGTCTTCAAAGGAACGCTGACAATCAGCGCTCCATATCCATTTCTCGTCTTTTTCAAGAGAGGAGAGAATGAACTGTCATCTCGGCATAATTGCATGAGTACTTGTGCAAGTACGCTTTCTAAGTCCCTTGACATCGATTGAAACTGACCAGTGGGTAATTATCTTTTCGGGATCAGGGACACGGCGTATTTATGGACGATGCATTCTAAAAGTGGTACTCCGCTTAAGCTTTCGCATAGGTTTAAGAACCTGACGAGTGTGAGGTTTAAGAACTTCCACATCCGTCGTCAAAATAACTCGGTGCGAATTCTCGCACCGGTCTCAACAGATTCATTACGCAACCGTTGAATGTTGCAGGGGTGTTACTAAGCTCCTGTGGCATTACCAGCCATTCCTAGAGCATCCCACTGGGAGTGCTCACTGGTTCACGCATAAGGATCTAATAAAATCCATCCATCAAATCCATAGACAAAAGATTGGTACTCTTAAACATAACATCTATGATAACATCTTTTCTAGTATCGGCGTCTGAGTCGGTACTGTTGCAGCACTCAACTTATTGAATGCGTGCACTATCCGCCACCCTCATGTGGCCTTTCGCACACAGAAGGTCAGATAGCTCTGTGGGGATGTTCACTCTCTTACATTGCCCGCTTTTAATCGATCGATAAAGAATTATCGATCACAAGTAATTGTTCGCGAAGCACTGGCCACTGCTTCATGACACAGTTCTTCGAGCCCGGTTTGAGCTCGATCTCATGTCGAGTGCCTTTATCCTTAGGCAACTCTCATGGAACTACTTCAGGAAAGAGATACCTGAAATCAATCAAATTTTTGCATAAAGGATTTGTCTTAAGTGACTCCCAGGATTGAGTAGTATATCTCTCAATCTGAGTCTTCACATCGAGGACACTTTCGTCCAACATCTGTTGAACGTCTTGAAGCGTCCACAGGAGTCTGGATGTACTACAAGTGAGTGCGATGGCCTCATTTGTGGTTACGTCGTAAGCACGACTAAGCAAGATCACAGTGTGATGACTAATCACACTGTGGAGTCAGCTGCCGGCGGCTGTGCGAATGCACAGGCAGCGCCGAAGGCCATCTGGTGAACAAGTGGCAGGTATCTTTACAATTCGAGGCTGCCAGCTGATTCTTGGCTAATACTTTCTGAGCCAAGGTAAACCTAGGATGACATCAAATTTGCCTCCATATCCAATACAGTGAAATCGTCATCATACTGTAAAACTTTTTAACGTGTAGTGAAATCTCACTACGCGTTTCATCACTGTTAACGATGCGCCTGTCGCTAGACGCACCGTCGTCCTCGTTGGATGGATGTCGCGCTCAACATATATGAGCCTACGACCCTCTAGCGACTGGCGACGAATCAAGTTATTTGACTCCTCAACTATCCACTAGGGCTCTAAGTGACAAATCATTTGTCACTTTTAATTTCAAGGTGATGATTGATACCTCAACGCCAGGTGGAGAGACACGTAATGATTGTGTGTATAGAGCAACTTTCGTCAAGAGATTTGCAAATTCTCTTGAGGTTGCTGGATCAGTAGGGCGTTGCGCTCCTACTGACCCCGACCATATCTTTACGGTCCGCCTCGTGTTGCGATTTCGCAACAACGTCGGACCTGCGACCGTTGCCCTTTTTGGCATTCGGTCCATAATTTCGTTCAGTACCTCTCGGTACTGGGTGTGAGGCTTTACACTCATGAGCGTGGTGACCTCACTTTTGACAGCAATTGCATCTCTGCCATCGTTTATTGTTCGAAAAGCGAGGTCTCTCGCTTTCGGCAGAAGAGAGGTCCATAGGTTCTGGACCTCCAAGCTCTTGTCGTCTCGGAGGACGATACGATGACGAAATAACTTGAGCCTGTCTCAAGCTAAAGTCCTCCTGTTCTGCAACGGATATTGCTTTTTCAAGCGTATCCAGTTCCAGGCGAAATAGATGGGTCTTCACAGGACCATCCTTAAGACCTTGCATGTTAACCGTAATCAACGTGTGCTCATCAACTGGATTGTTCGTGATGCAACTCGCTAAGAGTCGAATATGCTGGGCATAAGCGTGAGCATCACGCTTGTCTTGCTTGACTTTCAGAAGCTCTGATCGAGCTTTGAACTCAGCCCTAGGCGGTTCAAACGTATGTTTGAGCCGGGGTTTAAAAGCCTCTAGCGACCCAAAGACGTATGGGTCGCGCAACTTAAGGCCTGAGCCTAAAGTTTGGCACGACCTGCCAAATTTGATTGAGAAAATGCGACTTGCATTTGCTCGTCGACGATGTTACGATCCTTTATGGCATCGTTTAATTTGACGAACCCCTTAAAGGGAGTTTTCTTCGATTCCCTATACTTAGAAAAGTATATCCTAAGGTTTCCGGACGACGCGTGTACGTCATCCCAGGTACAGGGGTCTGTCTGTACCTGTTGCATCCTCAACAGTTCTGCCTGTTGGGAGCCTTGCTGATTAAGCAAGGCTACTTTCTTCTTCGCCTTGTCAAGCTCATGTTGTATGCACTAGGCGATGGCTGAATGAATGGATGGCATCTCTGTCCAAACCGGACAACATGGCCAGGATGGCATCATTCCCTACGGTCGAACTCATTCGTTAGACCGCACTCCTTTCTATGTTATTCATAAAGGAGTAGCTATCACGCGAAACGTGATGCGTATTTCCATTATCGTCTGACATGTCCATGTTAGATGATAGAACTGTGGTCCTTGGACGGACTACAAAGTGCTACTAGGTGTAACGGGGCACTGTCGACTTGTACTGTTTACTTCAAGTCCACTTCGCACTGCTTCAGTGCAAGTGGTGCCACACGTCACTTCACGTACACTAGTACGTGCAGAGGAATACTCTCTTTAATACACTTGCTTTAAAGAGGGTTAAAGGTAAAATGTATCTAATACAATCAAGTTCTTCTGTTTCTATCTATTTTTTATTAAGTAAATTATATACTAATACAAAACATGTAAAAAAGTCTTATCTGTCTCTCTTTGCGTGCGTCCAGTGCTGACTTTACCGCGGAGCAATTAGATATAAAGGCCTATGTCTACCAATGAGTAGGCTTCTTGTAGCGGAGCTACCTCGCGCTTAAAGTCAGAGGAAGACTTTCAGACTCAGAGAGTCACTTAGTTCTATTGAACTAATAGGTTTAACAACTCAGGGAGTCGTAAAAGCTATTAAAGCTTAAGGAATCCTAGTTTAAGGGATTCAGGGTTCGTAGAACCAAGTGGCAACTAGTGCCCAAGAGGGTATACCTTAAAAAGGCTTCTATCTCTTACAGATCAATGCGCAAGCCTTAGAAATGCACTTAACGTATTAAGATCAAATATCTAAAAACCCTACCCTAGCTAATTTAAAACAGATTTTGGCCGCCAGATTTATATCTGGCAGCGACCACATTTGTTACCCATAATAAATGGGATTTAAGTTACTAACTATTTTAAAAATTAAGATAAAAGAGTATTTTACCCATAAAGTAAATGAACCACGACACCAACCGATGTGTGCCCCATTACACTTTTCGAATGTTTCTGTGTAAAGTAAGTACCGTGTAGATAACAACCTTTAAGTGTTAATTTGATGTAACGATACCCCCCGTTACACCGTTACACAATGACTCGTGGATGCACGTTCTGGTCATTAGCAAAATTTGCTGGTCGCACAATCGTATAGGAATAGAGAGCACCCATGTGGTACCCGTCAGTAAAACATATTTAAAAAGTATGCTTGACTAACAAGAATAAAGTCCCCACGCGATGGTAAAGAGATGAGATTTAGTTGTATCGAGCATTGGCGTTGTCCTGTTCTGTGAATTATGTTCTGAGCTTCCCGCAAACCCGCCCGATTGTGACCTGTACCAAACGGACCGAGCGATATTCTCACTGTGATGCCGATTTGGAGGACGAACTTGCAGCCTCACAGGCTGCTTCTCCGACTTTAAGACCCTCCAGCGTCCTTATAAGAAGCGCTTTTTCTTCAATGAATTGTGGATCCTCTATAAATTTACAGTGCAAACGACGGATTCGCTCAGATACCCACTTCTATCCTCAATTGCAATCGTACCTTTGCTGTTTTGAAAGTTTTTAAGATACGCAATAAGCTTTTCGCGGTTGTTCACTAGAATTAAAGAAATCGTTTCGGGCTTTTTGGGGTTGGCAACAAAAACTTTAAACACGTGAAAGGCTTCAAACTGGATATTCGCACTTGTATCCCGCAATAAATTCATCATCATCTTCAAGTTTTCCTTCTCCCTAAAAATAACAAAGACAACATGAGCTTGAATATACTATCTCATGAGTTATTTAAGCATTTTACCCGATGTATTTCATCATGATATCAAAATTGGAGCGGTCCAACAGGATCTCACCAAGCAATTTCAGCGATTGCCTTCGAGTGACATAATTTTCGGACATTAGAAGGCAATTGTATTTGGCAAACACCACGTCAAAATTAGACGTCAGAAACGTAGCAGCCAGCGTCTTGTGGCGTGTAAACAAATCCTTGAACGTGGCAAAGGCATCTGAACCGACTTCGAAGTTGGGCAGATGAACGTATACATCGAAAAACTTCCATACATTCGGAGAGTATAGAATTTTTCCTGCCAGAATTTCGTGGCGAATTAACTGTCACGGCATGCCACAAGATTAAGTAACAGAATCACTAATTCTTACTTCTATACCTCTCATGTCAGCAAATTAAGCGTACCTCACGCAACATCGTGCCACAATTAAGTGCAACCTCGGAATTTTCGTAGCCCGACACAAGCGCCGAGATAATTTCAGGTTTACGCTCGACATAACTTACAAATCCTGCGAGGTCTCGTCGCATAAGATTGTTATACACTTGCGCAAATTGTTTGCGCGCCTCAAAGGGCAGCTTGTACAGCCCAGTAATGAGTCTGGGGATAAGGCCGCTCGCAATGAGGAGCTCCGCCAGCTGCACGCACTTTTCGGCTTTAGCATCCTGTTCTCCATCGCCGTAAAGAAGTACCTTCATTTCGCTTAGACGCTTTGTAATTTCTTCTACGGGCTAGATCAGTACAACAGGAAAGGGTATCGGGACTGTATTAGCCTCAATTGATTGCCGCCAATCTCCAGTCACTCTCACCGTTCCATCTTTTAAGGGCTTAGCCGTAGCCGAAGGGTCCGCAAGTGCATCTCTTAGTAGCTTTACGAGCTGCTCTGGAGTCTTCCGGCGCGAGAAGAGCGACATGGAGGGTGCTTAGCAATTCGACACCTCCTAATTAAATGTTTATATGTTCGAAACCACTTCTTGAGTGGCTCACATAAGCCATTTTTTCTTTCCATTATCGTAGAACTGCAGCAACACCAGGTCCTAAAATTCTCGCACAACTTTACGGCTATTTCAGTCTTATGCTTTTCTAAAAAAGTAAACGGGCAGCGTTTTATACTATAATGCGGTTCGGCGACCACATTTATTACCCATAATAAATGGGATTTAAGTAACTATTATTTTTTAAAATTAAATAAAAGGGTATTTTACCCATAAAGTAAATGTACCACAACAACGGTTCTCCAACCGATGTGTGCCCCATTACACCGTAAGTCCGGTTCCGGAGCACATTAAGGTGCCCACGTTTATGAACGGACTACGGCACGGCCCATCGCGACATACCTTTTTCAGAAAGGCGCCGTCAACGAAGGCAGAGGCAATCCAAATTGCCATAGTTGAGGAGCAATCTTACAAAAGTGCCTCGGCGACAGTTTGGTATAAGCCGTCGGCCGAGAGGTCAGATGCCACTCCCACTGAGTTGGGCAATGCAGGCGTTGTCTGCTATAAAATGCGGCAAGCGCGGTCATATGATGGCTGGCTGCTATGCCAGGGTCCCTGCTGGGGCAAAGATGCCCAACTAGAGGACTTTTTTCCCAAAGGATGATGGCAAGAACCAGCGTGCCAGACGCATGAGTTCTGCATCGACCATTGAGGGGTCGGAAATTGCAGGAGTGCAGTAGGGGCGGGATGCCCTACTGACGCGGAATCTGAAGCTACCCCTAAATTCAGAGTTGTGGAACAAATAATTAGCATAGTCCCTGAGATCTCGAGATTTCCGACCTCAATCCAACTGGTCTATAGCGCTCAAGTACGAGGCAATGACCAGGTGATGACCCTCCTAGTCGATTCGGGTGCATCACAATTTTTTTTGTGAAACTCGCGGATTTAAGAAAGAGACCGGCGATGTTGGAGTCGCTTTGCCAGGATGGCTAGCGCAAGAAAAGGCGGCCGTTCGTTTAGCGAACGGCGCGTTCGTTAAGTCTAAGGGAGTTCAGGTAGAACTCGACTTCAGCTTTAGTGACTTTTCTTGTAAAGAGAAGTTCACAGATATGGAGAGTCCGTATGACCTCATCCTAGGCATGATATAATTGGCAGAACACCAACCATGGATAGACTGGCGTACACTCATAGTTGCGAACTCTACGCAGGACACCGGAAAGGATGTGCTCCTGCGAGAGGCGTGTGCAACTGATGTCGTGTCGAACGCAGTTGAGGGTGCGCTGACGGGATGTCAAACGTCACCAATTCCTACCCAGCTTGTGGAGACTGAGGTAGTGAAAAGGGCAATGACAAATAGTCATGTGTCCCGTAGTCCTGCAAAGAGCCGAGAGCCTGCTGGCAGTAGACAGCGAGCTGACAGGAAGTCAAGCGTCGCATGAACCGGTACAGTGCCTAGAGCCTGGTGCGGTTGGAAGGGGTGCGTTAGCCAGGAGAGCAACGGCAACCCCGCTTCCCAGACAAAGGTCGTGGTGACTCGAAGAACGAGTACCTGACAGATTAGGACGATCAAAGGCACGTCTAAACGAGTGACCTTTGGATCAGTCTCTAATAAAGAGGACGGGCCTTCGAACGAGGTGTTCGAGGCCGTCAAAGACGAAATTGCGGAGGCATCCTCAGTTGAGGTGCTCCGGCAAGTCTTTAAATCTGCCAAGTAGATATTAAATCTCTCGGAGATGTCGTGGATCTATTCCTTGCCGAATTAAAGGAAGAAATGATACACGAAATAGTCGCACCAGTTTCAGAAGCAAATTGGTAGACTGTTGCTCGTCGTCCACAATGGACGAGAGCATCCTAGAAACGGACAAGAAAGAAAGGGTTCGCTGCTCAAGGCTGGGATGCCTTGAGACAGTCCGTTCTTTGAGGTTCTGTGGAAACATCGCGATGTGTTCCCACAAGAAGTGCCGAGCCGCCTATCAGCAGATAGGGCATCGAGCACGAGATATACCTCGAACCTGGCACCAAGTATTGTGTGACCAGGCAATGGCCGTTGCCGAAAGAACAAGTCGATTATATCGATGAGTTCTTCGACAAGCGAGCCAAGGCGGGACATGTGCGTGAGAGCAAATCGCCTCACTGCAGCCCGACCTTTTGTGTGCGTAAAGCCACAGGTGGATGGCGCGTGGTTCATGCTTACAATAAGCTGAACACGGCGACCATACCGGCGCAAACGCCAATCCCTCGGAAAGATGTCCTGTTGAACTCCATGGAAAGTCAACTATCTTTTCCGCGTTGGATCTGAAGGATGACTACTATCAGGTACTCATGAGAGAGTCCGATGTAGCCAAAACAGCAGTAAGCACCCCAAGTGGTATGCTTTGCGAGTGGCTAGTGATGCCTCAAGGTTTGAAAAACACACCAGCGACAATCAACCGGGTGGTGGCTCACGTGATGCGCAGCACCGTTCCTACGCGCCCCATTACTTTGACGATGTATTCGTGCATAGTAGGGCCGAGGACGGGCTGAGCGCAATAGAGTCGCACAAGCGTCATTTAGACGCTGTGTTGCAGACTTTAAAGGACGCCCAATTGTACGTCAACTTGCAAAAGTGCGTCATAGGGGTCCCTGAGATACCTGTACTGGGCTGCATCGTTGGTACACATGGTGTACGAGCAGACCCAGACAAGGTAAAATCAGTAAAGGAATGGCCAATCCCACGGCATGTGAAGGATTTGCGCCAATTCCTAGGGCTCGCTAATTACTTGCATAAGTATAGCAAGAATTATGCGGAGCAAACTAAACCATTATCTGATCTCCTTAAAAAGGACACAGAATGGGTTTGGTTAAAAGAACAAGAAGATGCGTTCACATCAGTGAAGCAATCTCTTGTAGAGGCACCGGTCTTGGCATTGCCAGACGCGGATAAGCCCTTTAGCGTCGTCTGCGATGCAAGTAATTTTGCAATCGGCAGCGCGCTCATGCAGAAGGATGACGACGGCGTTGACCG